>NC_140634.1:27174215-27321715 GCF_057382275.1 Copadichromis virginalis | reverse complement strand
CTGTTCACTTTCAGCTGATATCGTACGAGAAGACTCTTGAAGAAGCTTGGTAATATTTTCTTGCCTATGCAAGCTCATGCATTGCATCTCAGTTGCTGTCTAAAGCTTTGCTGTGTTCCTTCACCCATTTTGTCCATCACACAAAACTATCTGCTCCTGTTTGTGCAGGATTACTGAGTAAACACAGCCCTCTGCTCACACACTGGAAGAAAAGGGGCTTGAATACATAATTTTTCCCTGCACTAAGCCATTCAGTATCATCACGCTTTGCTTTAATTACACATCTTTGTAACACCTTTAGGGAATTTTGTGAAATTAGGACTGATATTAAAAGTCTGAAAGTCTCGTTTCAGACTAGACTATTTGCTTGCTCTAGTTTGGAACTTTTTTCTGTTTTATATGTCTTGAAATGTGGACTTTAAAACGTTTAAAATTGTTACGACACATTCAAGCAATACCGCATACTATACACGCTGGATCTAGCTGAAGCTAACAGCGCTTGTGCCTGGTTAAGCATTTCGAACTTTATTAAAGGAGCCAAACAAATTCCTTTCCCCCTGGAAACTAACAAGGATTATTGTTGTAATATTTTTCAACCTATTTCATGACTCAGTGGTTTACAGGAAGACGTGTTTAGGAACAGCGGGCTGTTTCAGCACTGCCTCCAGATTTTCAGGCTTTCTCTGGGCTTGAAAAAACCGAGATATAGGAGTGTGGCTGTGATGGGAGAGGGAAAGCCAATTCATTGTGAGTAGCATCCAGGACAAATCAGCAGGGAGGAAACGGCAGTGGGACGGCCATTTTGCGCCTCTCCGAGAGATTTGGGTAATCATTTGGGTGGTAACTGCAGCAGTGGGGAGGCTGAATTTCCCTCAGAGAAATAGAGAGCCATCTGGGAAGGGAACTACTGTCTTATAGAGTCATGATAATTTGAATCCTAATTGGTTAAGATATTGCTCAATATTGTCATGGGTAAAACCCATACTGTCAGCTTGCAGAGACTCACTCACCCGTAAGGAGATGGCCCGTGGAGGTTTCTGTGGGGTGTCTTCGTGTAGCCGGTCCCCCAATGAGGCCAGAATCCGTTTTCTGTGGCCGATAAGGTTGATCTTCAGTACCTGATGAACACAAAGATATTCGTTTTCATGCATTGTGCACAAAGATCATTCATCGTAGGAGACCTGAAATAGTTATTTGACGCATGTCCAAAACATCTGTGTTGGGGACAGACATCAACAGCTCAGGGATTTCTACTATAGTTCTTCTCCACACCAAGTTTTATAATGTACTAAAACACAATAAGTGCATCCCCCACAAACGACTCTGCTGGCAAAAAACGATGACTCTCACTTTCATTTGCATAATTTAAAACAAATTTTAGCAACAGCAAAAGAGTTAATAGACTTTTAGTCGGGATGATAACAAGATTATGTGAGTGTTTAAAAAAAAAAAATGCAAAAAGGTAACAGATCATCATCATTAGCCTAAAATGGAGAATAATACTAGTTTTCAGAAAAGGGTTTCGGAGACAAAACCATTGGAGAGCACTAGCAGAGCACTCAGGGGTGCGCTAATGAGTGCATAATGATATAAAATGCTCCTGAGAACATGCATGTCATTGTTGTTATTACATTACCAACATGGCTTGGATGGCTCCATTCAAACTGGTGCCTTTACCTGAATAACAGCACAACTGTACCTTATATACAAAGAACATCAGGTATGTATGAGACTTACGCCTAAGAGAAACAGTGAGAGAGACAAGGGTATAAAAAAAATACATTTGATCAATTAATTATTGCTCTTTTGTAACGTTGATCACATTGGTCTGATCAATCTGAGAATATGACCATAAGAGTAGCCACATCTGGATCACAGTTTCCATTTTCATCTACCCAGCTTTGTTTACAGAAGCAGGTTTATTTTAAAAGGCTAATAAAAACCCAAATCCTCATTAGATCGTAGCTGATGGTTATTCAAAGCATTTTGACAGCAGCATATCTCTTGCAACCGAAAACTGCTCACTCTCAATCGGTCTGTTGCTCGGATGACAAATGGACAACAAACAAAAAAGCATAAAACAGAAATCTTCAAATTTTGGTTTTTTTTAGAGATTACCGTACATTAATGGTAGATGAAAACAAAAAGCTGTTTTTGAAATTTTAACTTGTATGATTCTTCTTAAAATTATATATAAAAAAAACAGAAAGACAACAGCAAAAGGTGAGTCTCGTACATCTTTATTAGCCCTTGATCCTGAAAGGACCTTGAAGCTATAGGCACACCTTTTGTTCTCATGTACATCATTTACAGATCCAACCTGTGCTCTTATGTAAATAACACTGTTTATATAACATCACAAAGAATTAGCTGTTTCTTTGTAATTCTAATGGAAGATAGGCTAGCTATAGCTTTGTATGTGAGTTATATCAGTCCTCTTGTCTGACAGCTAGCAAAAGAGTATTGAACAAAATGTTAACCTATTCTTTTAGAGAGCTTTGAAAAGAGGCTAGCTCATCGTTTCAGTGACTAGATTTGTCTCAAAGATTCGCTTTATGAATTCTAAAGATCTTTTAGTATTCTTTAAGCTAAGCTAACCATTGCCTACCTGCACCTCAACAGCAATTCATTAATCTTCCCTTCTGATCACAAAAGCAAATAACTGCAAGTCCCTAAACGCCTGTTCTAAACTAGTACTACTGCTTAACAAAGTGTTGTTAGTGACAGCTGAGAGTGTACTCTGAGATTTTGCTCTGACAGCAAGTAATTGCAAATTCCACAATGAGATTGTGGCAAGTTTGTAACTGTCTATTGGGTTTTTTCCTTTTTTCCCCCCAGGTTCTCATTACACAGTCACAGAGAACAAAGAAAAGAAAAAAAAAACCATGCACTTGGACTCCAATGAAAGCGTTCATTCTTTCTCTGGTCACCAGGCGTCCACTGACTGTGCCAGTTACTGGGTTTTCTAAAGAGGCGGCCTGGAACATGGCAGCCTTCTGCAGGGATGTTCTCTTTGCACCTTCTGGTACCAAACTTCAGTACACAACAAACTTCTGCAGGTTTTATAGAGCTGCCTCTGGAGAACTTCGAGTAAACTTTTATGAACATGAGAGAATTTGAATGTGTCCTCAGGGCAAAGGGTGGTAATTAGCCTCATGGCACGGTCTTGCTGTCAGTCTAATGGCCTGCCTCTGTTTGAGTCAGCACAACATAAAATCTCCCTCACCAATTACTGCTGCACATCTGCGGAAGAAGCATAAAAATACAAAGAAACAACCAAACAGGCGCTTAGGATGCATACGGTACGATTCTACCTACGTGAGCGCAAACCTAAACAATCAAAGAGAGCATAAATAAAAAAAATCATATTCCTTGCATAGTAAATGGAGCAGATATGCAAACAACTCTTGTATAATTTATCAAGCAAGTTCAGAAGTGGTAAGTAGGTCTTATAACTTTTATTTCATTTCATAAAATAAAGAATACACCGTGGCCAGCAATGTGTTCATCTCCACTGGTCTTCACTGCATGCAAACATGTTTTAATTGTTCATTTTAGACCGATCAAAGGGCAATCAAGAGCACACAAGCTGATATTATGTAGTAATAATAATAATGGATTGCATTTATATAGCGCTTTTCAAGGCACCCAAAGCGCTTTACAATTCCACTATTCATTCACTCTCACGTTCACACACTGGTGGAGGCAAGCTGGGGCAGACTGACAGAAGCGAGGCTGCCATATCGCACCATCTGCCCCTCTGGCCAACACCAGTAGGCAGTAGGGTAAAGTGTCTTGCCCAACGACCAGGATAGAGAGCCGGGTGATTCGAACCGGCGACCTTCCGGATACAGATACGCTTCCCAGTCCCCTGAGCCACTTAGTGAATTTAGTGCAGTAAAAATCAAGTGATGTTTGTCCTTCCTTTAAAGTGTCAGTAATATTAGAAGCAAAAATAATGTGGGACTCAAATGATAATAATGAACGCAAGTGCAAATATGATGTATTCTCAGCCTTTTAACTTTTGGCTTTTTTTCTTTTTTGACATTAGAGATGATGAAAGAGAAATTCTGGCCAGATACTAATGTTAAAAATAAAGGGGGGAAAAAAATCTAAATTTAAAGTCTGTTTTGCTTGTTTTCATTTATTTGTGCAAACAAAGAAATCATCAGTATTAAAGCCCTGCTGATGTTGAATTTTTAAGAGCATTGTTGGTGGCTTAAAAAGTATTATTCATTCATTTGTTGTTTCGACATATTGGCAGAGATTCTTTGTTCTCTCCCTCAGATACATGAAAATATGAAAAAAAATGTTCCTTCCAAAAAGGTGCTTTTCTAACAGGGAAGCTGCAGAGCGCCCTCTGGAGGACAAGCTATGCAACATCAGCACTTATAACACAGCTGAAGGGTGTTTCTTTCTTATATTCTTTGCGTTTATCGTCCTATTTATCAGCTAATTATTATAAAATAACTGACTGGATTTTTAGTCTTGCAGCTCTTCACACTGTTTCTGAATACTTAACCCAGAACTGAACACAGAAATATCAGCCCTTTATGCTGGTAAATGCCAACTTATTTGCTGATGTCAGCCCATACAGTTTTGATGCCCTTATTTTGGACTCTTGACTAACTGACCAACTGTTGCATTGCACATTCAATAGTATGGCGCCATTATTCTGCATTGGTATTCATTTTTGCTTCTTATAACTGACTTGCGTAACAGTAAATAGTCATTACATAAAAATGATGACTGCAGTGTAAAATGTGACATGTATGTGAGTTTTCCTGCTATACGGAAAAAGTTATGAAATATTCAGCCTCCTGCCGATCTCCTGAGGGGCAACAGCGTGGCACAGTCCTCACATTGCTCTTTTGTCAAACACGCACACTCGAGAAAGAGCACAGTAATTGCCTTGCATGGTGCAAATCTGTGTTATACTTTACCTTATGCAACAGCATCTACTTCAAATACAGTAGAAGCCTCAACCTCGGCCTGAAGTTCAGCTGTCACCATAGCAACACAGAGCTGCAGCAGCTGCCCACTCACGCTCATCCATGAAATAAATAAATAAAATACACACACACGTGGATGAGGATGTGTACTCACACACACACACACACACACACACACACACACACACACACACACACACAAAGAGCCCAAACAGCTGTTTCAGAGCTGCTGGGGAAGATGATTATATTGTTATCCCTCAATGGATGTGAATTTAAACGAAACCCAGCCATTATTGTTAAAACACACACTCACTCCCTTCCTGATGGTTGACTGCAACACCAGCCCATTTGCATTGAAATTATATTCAGAGCAGGTGTATATATACTGTCAGGAAAAGTGCTGAGCTACCGCAGCATATACCCTCTTCTTCCACTTCTGTCTTGTGCTATCGCGCCAGATTAAGCATTCATTTAAGCACAATTCTATTCAAATCAACTCAAACACGGAGCTCAGATGATATAATCTTGATAAGCCAATGCTTGTACATTCTGATCCAACAGCACATTGAAGGTGGGAAAAAATGGGAAAAAAAAATGCTCAACAGATATAGACAACATTTCTGTCACCGCAGGTGCAGCAAACATTTGATTGATGCTGACAGTAGAATAAATCTGGCATTATTCTCTATTTTATCACTGTCAGCAGATATCCTGAAAAGACCCAACCTAACACTGTCTTAGTCCACCTCTCAATCATTTTCTCACTCCATCATCTGGTGTAATTTTAAGAATACTGGTTCTTATTGATAAATAGTAGAGACAAAAAAAATTGATTCATCCAAGACTTTATTGACAGTTTACCAGTTGTCATTTCTTGATTGAGCTGTGGTACATGCGAACTAGAAATAGACTTATTTACTGGACTTGTGACTGGCTGGGTCAGACTCATATGTTAAGAGATTGTGAGCTGGTGTGTTTAATGCACGCGCAACAAAAGCATAGCCAGGTAGTCGTGCACTCACTAGCAGCGATAGACTAAGCTGTTACGATTAAAGTGAAAAAATACAAAAAGTTCACTGAAGTAAAACTGTGATAGAACGCGCAAAAATGCAACAACAAAACCAATGAGACACTTAAACACGGACAAGTTAAAGAAGCTAACAAAGGAAAAGCGGCTAAAGCGGAAAGTGCCATCCAGAGCTAGCAACAAGCCAGCAGCCTCGGTATCAGCAAAAGGTCAAAGCAGTGAGGAAGATTAGGAAGACAAATGAAAAAGAGAGAAAGGCTCGATGGGGTGTTTTCTGATAAAATTATAAAAATGATGGAAAATGATGTCCGTGCCTGACATTTGTTTTCTTCTATGAATCTGGCGCACCTACACTTGTTTTATAAGCAGCGTTGGGCAAGTTACTTTGAAAAAGTAATTAATTATAGTTACTAGTTACTTCTCCAAAAAAAAGTAACTGAGTTAGTAACCGAGTTACAATATTCTAAAAGTAATTCATTACTTGAAAAGTAACTATTGCATTACTTTAAAAAAAACGTTTAACCCTCTGGGGTCCAGGGTATAATTGGCCATTTTTAACTACTTTTGATTTTCCTTCTACATTTCACCTTTAAAAACTATTTACTTTGCCTTGTTTGGTATCATCCTTTTCAGCACAACCCCACGTGTCTAAATTTACAGTTATGGTTTCATTTTGACATACTGTATTAACACAATTGATCTAAAATCAGACAAAAAACATAAAATCAGACTAGAAAAAGTTATATTTTTTACTGTAACAACCACAAACATGTTTAATGAATCATATTTCATAACTTTAAATGCAAATATAAATTGTCAATTTTAAAATCCTATGCTCAAGTTTTGCAAACAACAAAGTTATTTGCATCCATTTACCTTTTACCTTGATTTTTTTAAATAACCATTTCAAACTATTTACAGAACAATCAGCTGTTCTGCATTCAATAAGATGCCACACAAACTATTTGTGCCACTCCAAAAAAATAATTTCTGTCCACTGTAAAGGAGAACATCACAGCCTGATACCTGCAGGTCTATCAACACAATTTAAAAACTGGTATCTATCACTTTGTTGCTTTGTCTTTAAGTGGTCATGTGATTGGCTCACCACGACTACTTTATTCTTCCTCAGTCAAACAGCAGCACTCATGCGATTGCTTTGTCCCCTTAGCTCCAGGTGTTGTGCTAGACAGTGATCGTGATTACCGTCCACGGGAGCGCGCGCAGCTGCTTAAAGCTGTAGCGTCCAGATTACTTACGTAGTCAGCAACTGATATAAGATGCGGTAAGCTGAACACGGCTTCAATTGTCTGTTTGTTGAAAATAGTAACGGACCGCATTTTCTTGTTAGTAACTGTAACGGCGTTGTAACGATAGGAACAGTAATTAGTTAGGTTACTCGTTACTGAAAAAAGTAACGCCGTTACTTGTAACGCTGTTATTCCCATCACTGTTTATAAGGCAAAACATGTCAGGTAAAACTCATTTTCAGTCAAGTATTTATATCACTTTCCAGCTGTAGAACACTTTATTTTCAGCTGTTTAAGAGAGCAAAGATCCTGCAACGTACTGCAGTCTGCGGGAAAATTTAAAGTTTAACAATCTCTTTGAAGAAAAGCGGATTCCACGGGAAGAAAAACTAGTATGTTCAGGCAACAGAGAAAATATTGAAGCACCCCATAAACTTGCTTTGGAGATACTCACAATTCACTTCAGTGTGTTTTTAATCTTAGATATAATTTAAATTTTGCACTCCTGGCAGACCAGAAAAGCTCAAAACTATGAACCAGAAGGGTTTGTAACACAAGTCATAGCACTTTCGCTTGCAGTGAGACGGTGCTTGAAAGTGATGTCAGATATTAACAAAAGGGTCCTGATTTCAGAACTTTGCTGCTATGATTGTGTTTTCTGTGTGTGCGTCTCTGTGTGCCGATCAATGCACTAATCCTGTTAGCAGTCCCGTTAGCCCAGATTGAACGGGCTTGATTAATGGATTAGATGACACACATACGGTTAACAGAGCCACACTTTCTCACAGCCATCGCCGCTCTGTGGCCTCTGTTCCCTGCTACATCTTGCCAGCTCCAGCTTTAGTCCAACAATTACATTTACAAATAACAATGTTAATTGTAAGTCTGACTATTTCTAGAAACCTTTCCATCTTTCTCTCTGTCATCAGAACTGAACGAAGTGTGATGTGGAAAGAGAAGAGTGTGTTTTTATTATTTTCTAGTGCTGGAAGGATGTCGTGTTGTTTGGGAGGATGAGAGAAAAAAGGCAACAAAGGTGTGCGATGCCATTAGAAATACCAGTGTGTTGACCAATGTGAAGAACACTTCTTTTTTTTTTTTTACAACAACCATCATTCAGTTTTGCCCCTCCTGTTTGAAATGATGACAGAAGGATACAGGCTGGAGTGACAGCGTGTGAGATGCACACCTGTCTACACACCAGCCGCTGTTAAGAGCTGTATCACCCACAGCTCATGCAGGTGATGACAGGCATGTCATATAAAGTTTTTTAGTGCACTCATTTGTGAAAGATGCAGTGTAACAAGATCTGAAGCACAGTTTACACTTTCAGGTGTGTAAGCTGCCCTTAAAATATTTTAAGTAAAAAGAAAAAAAACCCCAGTGACCTCTTTTAAGCACAAACTGTGACAAAATGACATATTTGAAAAGAAACCAGTGACAATAAGTAGAAAGCGTCAGCGATCGTGGACATTCACAGCGACTGCTCTCATTCGGGACACTGGAGACAAAAAGGCTTTTCTGTGGCTCTTACTGGAGGGGAGGTTGGAAGCTGGTTGGCTCAGTGGAGCATGAAACCCAGCGAGAGAACCAACAGTCCAGTCCCTGTCTGTGCTCAAGCTAGCACATAGTTTTAATGACAGAGCGGGAAGAGAGTAAAACCTCTTTTATCAGTCTCTTTGCTCCTTTTTAATCTACATTGACTTGGCTAACAATCCCTTTCACTGCCCTCCAATTCTTCACTCACTGCTCCCTTCACTTTCTGCCCATGGTCCCTTGACCCGAAATTACCTCTCATCATCTGCTCTTGTGTCTCGTTTCCTGCAGGCTTTGTCCTCATTTTCACTCCGCTGTCCCCTCGTTATTCAGACGACAGAGAAAAACACAAAGTCAGAGAGGATAACTACTGTGTCTCGGGCTAATAAAAGAGTTAATTGAACTCCTTCAGTTCAGCCATGGCAACTGCATTTGATTGGTCCATCTTGGTTTGTTATCGCGTATCGCGTGCATCTACCTTCTCCGAGCTCACTCATGTCAATATGACCGATCACCTGACCCCTGCAGACAGAGGTTGTGACCTTTGTGATATCCACAGACTTGTGCATGCCTCATGGGTTGTCTCCTAATAGCACGATCGGGGGTTCGAGAATCCTGCATCGACTCCGTACAGATCAAAGAATCACTGGCCAAAGCTTACTTAAATTGCAGAGGTCAGAATACATTACAGGCTAAGTGAGCAGTAATATCGATCAGTAAAAGGCGCGTGCCTGTCTGAATGGCATCTTAGGGAATGAGTGCAGGACTGCAGCTAACACTGAAAACACAGAGGTCATATCTTTGTTGTTGGTGTATATCACAGATTTTTGCACATTATGTTTATTCTTTAAGTGCTGTTTCCAAATTTTTCTTAATATTTGGCAAACCTGTTAGCGATTTCCATAATGGCGTGGAGTCTGGATGAGAGAAAGGTGTTTAGCTGTCTGTCAGAACATACGCAGCATGTGTATTTAAGGCAACACAAGGCTTTGTGCCTAATTATTTCTTGCCTCGGAGCAGTTGCCAACATTTCTAAAGTCCTGGCTGCGAAGTGTGCATAATGGTTTGTGGAAGAAATATAAATTGAAGTTAAGAGTCATATAAACACCTGCCAAAGTGTAGATTATGCTTAAGTAGGTGGCTCCAAGAGCACATTTTGATGATGGCATCATTACAATTTTCAGACACACATACACTTGAAAACAATACCAGCCACCCTGTCGCCTCCTTGTAGCAATCAATACAGGTTGTGATAGAAAAGCATTGATGTAACGTAGATAATGTGCACAGCACTGAGTTTATGCAACAATGCTTTCCTCATTTTCTCTCCAATCATTGACATTTTTTTCTGACCCTGAATACTTAATCACAGCCAGCTGCCTTCCTCTCCCTTGTTCTCTCTTTGCTCTATCTCTCACCTAATGTGTTGTTTCGAGGTGGAGCTTTTCTGCAGGGATGATTAGTGTTGATTTGCCTGGAGCTCCAGGCCATTAAAACACACATGCGTAAAACAATCATGCCCAGGCTTAATATAATCTAAATAAGCAAACAAATAAATGAATAAAAGGAAACATAGCACCACTTTTTTGGGGGGTGGGTGGGTGGGATGAAGCAGGGGAGGGAAACTGGAGACAACTGGTTGCCTAGCAACCAGTTACGAGTGATGTGTTGAAGTTGATGTCCAACCAAGACCAATAGGACATTTCAGTTCTTTTCAGTGCTGACAGAAGTGGCAGCCAATGAGAGGGGGCTGTTTAATAAGCCTGCCTACATGGAGACAGCTATATCTCCATTAATAGCATAAGAACTGTAACTATGACTGCAAGCACAGACTGAGTGAGTGTGTGTGTGTGTGAGTGTGTGCAAACAGAGCCAAATGCTGCAGGATCAAGGCTGAAACAAGATCTCTCAAATCTTGCTTCTGCAGGCACACTCGTACACGCACACACACCCTCATTCTTTACCACACACGGAGGCTCATGAATTGAATTCCCAATAAGATGGGAGAGGAAATGGTGGATGATATTTTTCTGGGTTAATAAATACTTCAAAGCCCCAAGATGGAAGCAATTTTCACACTGCAGAGAAGCACAAGCTCTCCTAAGGCACCAAGCTGTGCACATGACTATGTGTATTTGTGAGTGTACAATATTGTCTAGGAGGGGAGGGGTTCAAAGAGTTTATAAACCTCTGTATTTTTTGCACACACACAGAGCATATATCTAGATTACATTACAATGAAACAGCACTTGAAATATTAGATCTGGGTCTCGTGTTTTAGGTATTTGCTAATATGGTTGTAAATATTACAATGGAAATTGGCAGTCCACGACTGCATAGGTATATTTCTTTGAAAGCACAAAGACAATATCTGTCAATTTTTAAGATGTATGATATTTTACTTTTATTTATTGTGAAGTTAGGACCCAAAATGGTAGACTTTGCCCAATCCTTCAATGGTAAAGAATCCTTACAGAAACTCACGTGTCCAGATCTGGATTGACTCCAAAATCTAAGCTGGGCCAAGTTGTCATGCAAATCCAATCATAACTTTTTGAGAAAAAGGTGAACGCACAAACAGAACGCATCACATAGCTTCCTCTTAACTGCTTGTAAGACTTATTTTCCATTCTTCTATCAGGTTTCTGACATCAGTACTTTGCTGAGGTAGTGATTGTTTCTAACAGCTGCTTGTAGTCAGAGTCAGTGAAGCGTGAAACGTACAGTACGTGCACTTTTTGGGGCGGAGGGAGAAATAAGACAAGATAAGGTTAATAGGATGCTTGTAGCAGCCATATGTGCATCTGTGGGCTCTCTGCTGAGTGACAGCTTTGGATGGGACCCTGCTGTGTACTCTGTCCTGGTTCTCTGTGGCGGCTGGGAAAACTTTTAAAACAGTTGCTTTTCTTTGTTGTTGAATCTAAAGTTTTGTAAATTCGATTTTTTTTTTGTCCATTATAAAGTCATCGAGTATGCAAACAAGAACTGATGCATCAGCAACATCCCTTTAAGCTTTACATTAAACTTTATTTTATTCAGTTTTGCTTATATAGCATCAAATCACATCAACAGTTGCTTCAAGGCGCTTTATATTGTACGATACCAAATCTTCTATATGTGCATGTACAGACAGAACAGACAAAAGTGAGATGGTACGATCTTCTGTCTGCTTTGATGTCCCTCTTTTTAATGCATATATAGGGAGTATAAGTGTTAGCCATTTAAACTGCTGATGAATGCCTAAGGTTGGGATATAAACAGCTCATTTACATAGAAAAATGGCGATCTTTAATGTGAGCCATTAAAATAAGATAAATAAACTTGGACAGAAGGGTGCGGTATATACCCATTAACGATCTGAATGGTCCACTAATGAAACGGCATAGAGTAATATGTCCTCTTGCAAAGCGTAGGAGCATAACTAAAGAGATATTAAGCATAAAAACATTTGTATCAGCATGTAAAAAGTCTTTGTCTGTGGAATGCCTCTCGCGGCATCATTCATCACGCCGTGGTTTCTCTGAGCTGCATACTGATTAATGCCCGTCACTGACAGGGAATCTATTGCAATGAGTCGCTGTGGTGACGATTCGATGAACAGAAGGCGAGGCTGGGTTTTTGATGGATCGGCCGACGTCTGAGATAAACAGCATCAGGCAGACACTCCAACTCAATCTTTCTGTCCATCCAGGCTCCGGTTATCAAACAGCTGGGCGAAGAAAGAAATACTTTTAACTTTTCTTTCTTTCACGCCACATGCTGGGACCCGTCTCACTCTTTCCCAAAAAGGACCTAACCCATTATCCTGCACAGTCTTGTATTTTCATTTTTCTTTTACTTGTTTGCGTGCGTACTTTTTGGAAAACAAGTTGGTACAGGCTAGAAAATATTAATTGGGCTGTTTGAGTTTTAGCTGCCAGTGGATTCAAGGCAGCTGAAGTTTAATTTAAGCCGGGGTAAAAATAAAAAACTTAAAATAATGGCAATCACGGCTGGAACAATAACACTGGTTTAAAACAGATAAGGGTTTAAACGCTTTGATTAAAATAGCTGAAAACAGTCATCATCTGACAGCAAGCTTAGCCCCCCTGTTGCTAATCAATGTTTACAGTTTATCTCATACATGCTGATTATCGGTTGCGTATCACTCGCTGTGTAGTCAAGTCAGCTGTGCAAACCAACACGAAGCCTTACAGCATCTCTCTAAGCTACTACATTCCTTCTCAGTCTTGTCCCACATTTCACTTCTCCTACCATTTTTCTAGGAGCATGTTAGGTGAATGCAAATAAGGAGAGGACATTAAATTAGGCCAGCAACTGAACTGGAGTGTATTTAAACGTAGTGGCTGATCTGCTAGACGGCGGTTAGTGTGTTTTCTGACATTCTGACTTTTCAGTGACAGCTAGGTCCCCTCTCTGAATGATGCAAGCAAACAAAAGTCACACAAATTTCTCTCGTTGTGCAACTAAATGGCATAAATTCACCATTGTTGGCTGTATTTGCTAAACTTGTGGACAGAGACCCAGTGGCTCTTTAATGAAAGCACAATCAGAGCTTTAAGTACTACAACATGAGGTCAGACTCTTACTCTAGATGCACAAAAACACTCCAACACCTGCGCGCACGCACGCACAGTTACACAGCCTGTAAATTAGCCCAGTCAGCAGTGTTGATTGAGCGCCGTGGACTCATTTCTTGTGTTTAAATCATCTCTGAGCACAGAAAGAAGAATAAAAGTATTAGTGTTCATCTCTAAATCCCCCCGCATGCTTTATAGCTCTCCTTTTGTCATCACCCTTTCCACATCCCGTCTCAAAGCAAGCTCACCTATTTCTCCACAGGACGTGACTCATTCCAAAGGTTGAGGAGTAATCTTGACTCCTGCTGTGATTTCTTTTCTCGCCCTCTTCTCTTGAGCTGTTTACTGTTGCTTTGTTGCTGACCAGCACAAGTGGTTTTCTTTTTTTCTTCTTCTCCCTTCTGCCTCTCTCCTTTCTTTATCCACGCTTTCCTCCTCGCCTCCTCAGCACCAGCTTTTGTCTCCCTTTCTCTCACTTTCTCTGCAGATTTCCAGCGCCCGAAAACTCCTCCTCCTTCTTCAGCTTGCGGCAGCCAGACTACATCTCCTACATGTCTCTGCCTGAGCTCTCTCTCTCTCTCTCTCTCTCTACACACTCTCTCTCCCGCTTTCTACCCAGTTTACATTCACCCTCCTCCTCCTCTCTATCCCGTCACTATGGAGACACACTGAGCCTATACCAAGACAAGCTTGTGCTCGCAAGGAGTCTAAGTTTATGTGTTTGTGTGCTGCTTGAGTTGAAAGAGTTCAGCAGTGATGTAAATATTCAAAACAAAAATTACATTGCTAACAATAAAATGTGAGATAACTCCTGATCACAGGAGTATCTTTATCTTTTATATTTATCTATATCGCTTCTAATTATATAATAATTATATTTTCATAGGGTCTATTATGGACTGGTTTTGTGTTTAGCACAAAGCCTGGAAACGGCTAGAGTTAGCTTTACAGCAGAAATATACATTTTATGGCCTTTTTTGCCTCCTTTCTGCCTTTATAATAATGATGCTTAGGAATGTTTTATTAATATTATAAAATACTTTACAACACCCCCACTTTTTTAAAGCCTTGAACTTATGCTTCACTAGAAGCACAAGCAGATAAAATAAAATTCAAATAAAATTCTCATATTCCATTAGTGTATTGGGCTATTTCCCAGTAGACAGGCTTCGAGCCCCAGGACCCTGAACTGGGCAAGCAGAAGAAAATGGAGGGATTTATGCTAACCAAGCTAGCTAGTGTTAGCTTCCATTGCATTTTCTATAAATAAATAAATAGTCTATGGATTCCCTCTCTTTTCTGTGTTTATGTCAAGTTAAACTTGAAAAATGAGCATAATTGATTTTCCGCAAATGTAATGATATCAACATTATCACCTAAGAAAAACCAGGTGTCTAATAATTGTTCTTTTAGCTATTATTAGTTATAAAATATGTTGTTAAAGAGTCTGGAAAAGACTAGCCTTAAGTCCGAGCTGTAACAAATTCAGAATAGTTGCAGTTTGACACAAAACACCTTAAAGTCTTTAAAATGGATTTAAATATATCCACTTCTTTGTATATAAGATCTAAAGCAATTGTAAACCTATTATACTGACCTGAACTCCTACACAGTGAATGCAAATATTAATGCAAATATGGGAGTAGTAAAAAGAAAAGAAAGAAAAACGAGGAATCTCATTTCTTTTTTTTCTAATTTCTAATTTCTAATTGATGCGAAAAAGTATTTTGTAGTTTGTGATCATCTCAGCCGGGACAGTTTGATACCAGTCCGACCTTTCTGATTGGTCAAACTTAATGCTATTAACTGGAACTTCAGAGCCCTCTCGCAACCAAAAATAAAGCTTTAGTCTCTGGCTGCAGTTCTAAACAAGTTTAGACATGTGACAGGAAGTAGCCTAGAGCACAGAAAATTCCCATTCATCTGATCATTATCAGTTTTGCAATTCTCCTTCGTGCCTCATTTCAGAGAAATCCCATCACTGAGGAGGCTTTCGTAATATTCAAATATCTACTATTTACCAAAGAATGAAACATTTAGAAATGACTCACCTTCTCTTATGTCTCTTAGGTCAGGACAACACTAGTCCATGTGGTTACTTTATATATTGAGCGGGTACATGTGTTTATGTCCGTATTAAAGTGTCACATAAATGAAATCCAAGCTACAAAGCTTGACGTCATTCTAGCTATTTCTGTCTTTACAAGCGTCTACTTAGGTTATGCCCCGTGGATCACATAAATAGAGTGCTTGAATCCCTCACACTGGCATCTCCATTAGAAAACAGCAACAATGGTTGAGTCTTAAATCTGTAATTAGATTTTTTTAAAAAACCTTTAGACATTATTAAGCATTTTAAACTAATTTTAAAGGAATAGATCCCACGTGGTGACAAAATAGTCCCCTAAAGACCCAAGTAAGCAAAAAAATATGCAAACTTCAAGATCTCAATGCACAATTATCAAAACTGAAGTAATTCACAATTGGGATATTAATGTAACATCTAGCAAACATATGCTAACATAAGCTAACTTTTTCAGGTGTAGGGAAAGCATATATAAACAGTGTAAAACATGGACGTAGCTTCTAGCTCAGAAAAAGGAAGCCAATGCGAAAGTGCCTTGTAACGGCATTCTGTCTGTTCTATCTGTTAGTGTTGATACTTGTGTCCTTTCATATTTATATTTGCTTTGTTGTCCTTTGTACGTCTGCTGCTATGGCGACTCAGTTTCCCTCTGGGATTTATAAAGTTTCTTTGGTCGGCCATCAGATGGCAATAGCTGTGACTGCATGTGAATGGAAGTCTACGGAAAAAACAGCTTTCGCTCTTGACCTCTGTAAACACTTTCCTGCTCAGTGTATGAGCTCAGTCACTTGTTTTTGGTCAATAAAAAAAAGAATGTCTATTTACTGCACTACTGTTTAACCATTGGTATGCTTGTAGCTGTCTATTGTGAGCCATTTCATTTACTTATCAAACGCTGTATATGTGCTTTTGTACTGTCTATAGCCTCCTTACACATGGCAGTCAGAGCTACATATAGTAGAAACTTGCTACTCACATTTATGACATATTTATGACATATTTCCAATTAGAAGTGTCATTTCAAGGTTTAAAGGGATGTGATACTAGTAAAGCTAGTCAACTTAATGGTGTCACAAACCACAACACAGACGAGAAATTATTAGTAATGCGTGACTAAATTGAACCTGGGCTCTGTATAGATGAAACAAACACAACAAAATCAAGTAAACTCATCCCCGTTTTTACAAACAGATTTAACAAGTGAAGATGTAGTAGACCGGGATGTGCAGCGCTACAACAGATCTGCCAACCGCAGGTTCATGAGCCACCGAGGGGTCACACATATTCTCTCCTGACACCTCCTACACGATCTGCAGCACGGTGAGCGCTATGACAGGAGGTTGTTTTTTTAAAAGAAGAAGAAAAACTGCAGGAAAGTGATATCAGCAGTAAGCAGTGACGGTGAAGTACACTGCAGTCCTGAGGCAAATCTGCCCACACAAAAATTAACACCAGCTACTACTCACTCCCTTTTCACACATACTGTATCCCTGCACATTTCAGCACGCCGGACGCAAATACACATATGAAAAACAAATGTTCCTCACCGGGCGCAGGCATGAATTTTCGGTGCGAGAACTTGTGAATAGGCAAGATACCTAGAAGCATGTACTGTACGTGGCGCTCGCTTAATGCTTGCGTGTCTGTGTAGGTTCTAGTTTATGAAGTATACGATCCGGCGGTGTCTAACGAAGGCAGGAACCATCTGGTGTTGGGATGTGAGACAATCTGTCCATTTGGAGAGGTGACAAAGAAGGTGATAAGCACAGAATAACAACACACACACGAACTATTTAGAATAGTGTCAGGAAAAAAAAGCAATCCAGCACACACACACACACACACACACACACACATTCCATTTATACCAAGTGCACAGTCTCTATGGTAACTAGTAGCCATCTTCTACAAGCTGTAGAAGAAAAGCTGAACTCTCATGACTCTCCTCAATTTATTTTAGACCCTTCATGCAGTTCGCACACACTTAGTCACTTTAAGCTTTTCACAAAACATTCCTAGCATATTGGGTGTACACTTACTGAAATTGCACGTTGTAAAAACTGAGGAGAATGCAGGGACAAGTCCGGCCCTGTGGGTGAATCACACACACACAGATATACACCCACACGCATACACCTACACGATATGAGCACACACTAACAGGCCTTCACATGCAAAGGACGAGTATGAAGAGGCAAAAGCTTTTCCTCCGCTGCTCTATTTTACAAGAGCAGATCATGATTATATACCACGAAATCATGAAAATCAGTCAGAGAGATGTTGCACTTACTTCCTGTATCTATTTAATACATAGGGTTGGTTTAAGTTAGCGGTAGTTAACCTGGATGTTAGGAGATAATAAACAAAATAAGTGCAATTAATATGTGTGTGTTTCCACTTGGTGCTGCTTTATACTCACAATTCAGCTTATTTTCCTAAAGGTGGAAACAATGTAGCTTTTACTGATTTACTGGAAGGTAAAACTGGAAACACATTAGTGCCATCTTCAGAGTATTAAAGTCAAAACAATCCAGCTGCTTATCATGCACATCATCTTAGTGGCCATGGGTGTGAGGGGAAGTTGAGTCCTGGAAGTTAAACATTTATGTCCATTCGACTCAATAAACTGCAGTTCCTATATAAGATGTTACTCTTTACCCGAGTAGAAGATTTTGTATATACTTCTTGAATTACTCTCATTATGTTATCTGTGTAATTTATTTTTTAAAGAGGAAATACTTGGAATATGAACTTTCCTCTCTGAACCTGTGAGAGGCTGTGAGTACACATACTTTTGCCTAAAATGCTCAAAACACATCACAGTGATTATGATTAGAAGCTTCTATTTTAAGCTATTGTGGGTCTACTACTACTACTACTACTATTCGATTATTTTTGCTACCCTCAATTTTAATCCGATTACTTGAAATCAACTTGAACATATCAGAATGGGAAGACGGTCCTTTCATACCCAGAAGACCTTAACGACTCAGCTTTCCATCCTCTGTGAACATCAATCAAACACATTTCCAGAACAATACACAGGTACGCTACACTTGTACACACTTGCAGCCGCCCTCCCTTGATATTAGGAGCCACTCATCCAGAAAACATTAAGGGAATCGTTCCTTAAGGACCAGAAACTATCTGCACTCCACCACCGTGAATGCGGATTTCTAAAATGAAATCCATTTCTAATTGCTTCACTGTGGGCTCTCAGAGGACTCGCTTTAAATGAGAGCAATTTGGGGCCTTGACTCAGTTATTTTGTACTTTCTTTCACCTCCAGACGAGATCTGATTCAAGCGAGAGGCAGCAGCGCCACCGTGTGGATTCTTAAAGGATGTGCCTCTATGTCACTGCACTGCAGGGAAATGAAACAGGGGTATCAGAGTAGCCTGGTAAATCGGCAGGTAAAGCTGATGATTGTTATCAAACAGTCATTTTTACTGACACTTTCATGTTGCAGCACCTCCCGATAAAACAGCTCCCCCAGACTTTAACACAACAATCAAGACTTCTTTTCACATAATCTGATGAGCCTGAATGTATTGGTGTTCCAGCTGCACAGCTTCACTTTTTAAAGTTAAATTGGATCCATTTAAACAGGCTTTCTCACAGCCTGGAGAGCTAAGCAGAGTAAGGATGATCACAGTAAATTATTCTTGAGACAGCAGACAGATTTTACCAGGAGACTTGTGTTATTAAAAGGAGGCTGATAGAGTTATAAAGTCTTCCCCTGATTGCATTCTCAAGTATCTAAAAAAGCCCTCAAAATCAGTTTGGCTTCTGGGGAGAAATTAAGATGGAAAGCAGCTTAAAACGGCACACAAATATCCACAAATATTCAAAAACCTCTGGCCTCCCTCAATCGAAAACACACAAAATACTCTTCTGACATGAAGGAATCCAGGAAAACACGAATTTGGAAAGCTCTAACCACCAGTTTGTATTCACTCATATTGCTAAAAAATAATTGAACTGGTCCCATTAAGTATTTCATGAGTCAGTTTGGTGATACAAGGCGAAGCAATTTATCTTGAGTACGTTCTGTGGAATATGATTTGTTAAATTTGATCGGTGTAAGAAACTCCAATTATAAGCCACGTGTGAAAACTTACTCTGTCAATTTTAATAATGAATTCCTCTAAATTATTAATAGCAATTTCATATTTTAAAAATTTAAGTCTGATTTAATGAGTTTTCATTTCAGGTCTTTCAGACTTTTGGTTCTTTTGTTACTTCGTTTTTCAACGTCACAGCTAAGTGAAAATAACTAAGTGCATGTGGGGCCTACGTTAGCTTTATGTGTGCTTGTTGTCCTTTATGATGCAAGACTGACATGGTCTCTGTTCTTAATGCAGCTCCTGGATATTTAGTCTTCTTTCATATTACAAGAATTTTGTCCAATTTTAGCTTTTCTGTTTCCCTCCTATCGGCTCAAAGCACTCTGACCATTCACCCCTGACCTCTGCCCTCCGACATCAACAGTAATTTTTACTCAAGAGAACTGCCACTCACTGCATATTTTCTCCTTTTCTAACAATTCCCTGTAAACCGTGCCATGTTTAAAGTCTCTTAAATCGCCTTTCTTCATCATGCTGATGCTTGCTTTGAACTTCAACAGCTCATCTTGACCATGTCTACATGCACTGAGTTGCTGCCATGTGATTGGATGGTTAGATTTTTGTGTAAACGAGTTGAACAGGTGTAGCTCATGAAGTGACCAGCGAGTGTATCTTGACAATGTTTTAAAAAACCATAAGGTTAGATATAAATTCATATGCAATTATATTTTTTAAATATTTAGTATTGGACAGTGTTATTATAACAGTATCTTTAACAAGCCCTCATCCTCTTTGTTTAAGCAGTCCTAAGTAGTGCAGTGTGCAGCAGTCTCTAGCACCTGGGACCAACTTCAGATTTAAGCCGGGGCCGTTGCCAAGGGCACAATGATGGGAGAATTAAACACTAACATACATGTAAACTAGCAATACCATTTTTGATGCCAGAAGAAACCTCTGGATCCCACAAGAAAGCAGAGCAAGAACACAGAGAACACGCTAAATCCACCTAATCTTGTACCAGCTAACGGCGCTAAACACTGGAACATCATGCTATTGTTGTGTGGGAACAAAAGATGTGCGTTGCCCCATTGTTGTTTCATATCCTGCTCAAAAATATAATGAAAAGAGATGTGTGTGTGTGTTGTTGAAAGATTATCAGTCAAACACGACAGATCCATACACACTCCCAAGCTGGTTTGCTCCTATACTTCTTTAATTTGGTTTCTTTCTTTATTAGTTTCAGTCTGCATTATGTAGAAATGTGCCATTTGAATCTATTTTTTTAACATCATTAGAAAATACTTGCTTTGATATGTTTGTGAAATTGCAAAACAGAAAGATATAATTTAGTTATATACGAATATTATAATAATAAAAGCAAGTCATGAAAGAATTGGATTATCCAGTAGCGCCACTGAGACTAAATCTAACAGTTAACTTGGACCAGGTGTGACTCCGAAGACTCAATCTACTCCGACGTTATAAACCCTGAATGCCACAGTTACTCTCTCTCTCACACACACACACACACACACACACACACACACACACACACACACACTACTGCAGAGAGAAAGCTGCACCTGCTCTCTGTCTGCATTGTATTGTGCACGAATGAGGACCAGCAGGCTTAAAAGGTGTTTTGAAATACTCTGCTAATCCCACAACAGCAGGTATCCACATATGTGCCCAACTATACACACACACACACGCCTATGCCCCCACCCACACGCACTTATATCCCACTTTAAAACACTTCAGGAACGCTTCACACTCCTCCCCCATCTCCATGGACACCACTGCATCTGTTGCCCACGGCAATTACCTGGTGATTACATGAAAGCAGTGTCCAGATTCGATTTTTAAAGATTCGTTCTTATCTCTCTCTCTCTCTCTCTCTCTCTCTCTCTCACTCTCACTCACTCACTCACTCTTTTCCCACTCCCTGTCATTCTCTTAAATCCATATCTCCTTCCCAGCATCACTTTATATTATTCTCCCACCACAATACATCGTTCTCTACACCATCTCCGGACAAACACACACCTCTCTCAGGTGCAGAAGTGACCTCTCCAAGTCTCCAGAGACTACTTCAGTGACAGTGCGCTGCTGCAGTGCTGTGCAGCAGACATACACGTACACTCTCTCCCAGTCAGATGTGCTCACAAGAGATCGATAAGAAACACTACATCCATGAGATAAGGCCAGCTTCACAGTCTCCCTGCAGACTGCGGACTAGGCAAGAGTAACACTTCATGTTATTGGACCCATGACTCCATTAAAACACTGCTAAGATTATTCCTTCATATCTATTTTAGTACAGGGAAAACATTTGATTCAAATACCTTGTGCTTTAAAAGCAGATGTTTTCCACTATTCAATTCCATTTTATTTATACGGCGCCAAATCACAACAACAGTCGCCTCAAGGCGCTTTATATTGCACAGTAGATCATACAGAGAAAAACCCAACAATCATAGGAAACTACAGTAAATACTTCTTTTTGAACACGTTCAAATTTAAATTTGCAGTTTCCCCAGACTTCATATATGCTGAGTTGTCCAGTAGCCTGCAGTTATCTTTAAAATATATGGATGTGGATGACGGGAACTCTGATCAAGGACAGACTACTGAGTAGGCCTAGACCAAGGTGCAAGAAGAGTAGGAACTGACAACCCTCACTCCAGCTGCAGTGATTGCCCCACCATGTTTCTTTGATTGCCACCCTCTTACACTAATGGTTTTCTATCTGCTTTTTTAATCCCTTATTTTCATTATAATACGACATGAAACTGCACAGCAACTGTGGATGTGAATTGATGTAAATTAGCCCCTTGGCTATATCTGACTCACACTTGTGTTTAAGTTCACAACAAAATGTATAAAGGAAAAAATACCTCCTGGCACACTACCTAGATGATACTGTCTTGTTTTGTTTTGTCCCCTAAAATATATGCAAACTATGTTACATCCAGTAAATGCAAATTATAAAATCAGACACCAACATGTACATTACACTACGGAGGCACACCATCTCTATCACCCAGCTCTATTCATTCTATTAAAGCTCCTGAGTTGAGTTAAACATCAGTTCATTCTAAACATTTACTATGAGATATAATAACAACAAAAGGAACTTATTATAAACATAAACACCTTGGTCCTTTCTTTACAGGTGGTCACATCGGATCATCTGCCTTCATCCACGGAAATTCAGGAACAGATGAGAAACAAAGTAACTGAGCTTTATATTAGCATATACAGCTGTGGAACTCCAGCGAACCAAAATTACCCCAAGAGTGCGACAATAGCTCATCCAAGAGGTCACAAAAGACCCCAGAACAACATCCGAAGAACTGCAGGCCTCCCTTGCCTCAGTTAAGCTCAGTGTTCATGACTCCACTATAAGAAAGAAACTGGGCAAAAATGTTCCAAGACAAAAACCACTGCTGAGCAAAAGGACCTTAAAAGGTTCATCTCAGTTTTAAATGGAACCATGAATTCTGCCGTCTACCCAAACACTCTAACGCGAAATGTGGGGCCATCAGTTTGTGACCTTAAGCTGAAGCGCAAATGGGTTCTGCAGCAGGACAGATCCAAAACACACCAGCAAGTCCACCTCTGAATAGCTTAAGAAAAAAAAAGAAGACTTTGAAGTGGCCTAGTCAAAGTCCTGACTAAATCCGACTGAGATGCTGTGGCATGACCTTAACAAGGTTTATACTTGAAAACCCTTCATTGTGGCTGAATTACAACAATTCTGCAAAGATGAGTGGGCCAAAATTTCTCTTCACCATTGTAAAAGACTCACAGGCAGTTATCACAAAAACTTAATTGCACTAACATTAATTTAGAAACTGCATGTTGTGTTTACTGGTCTTATCTTCGTCTAATATTTACATTTAAGTGTGACAAACATACAAAAAATACTATTGTATTCATTTTTAACCCTGTCCATCCTGGTCACTCCAAATAAAACTCCCTCTTCAGCAACACTACTTTCAGCTCCACCTCCTGTCTTTTTGTCAGTGTCACTAGCTTCAAACCATACATCATTGCAAGTCTCACGCTTTACACTTACAAACCTTCCCTTTCACTCTTGCTGCTATCCTTCTGTCATAAATCACAGATGACAATCATACCCATCTACTTGATTGTCCCTGCAACCCTTCTTCACTCCCCTTATATAGAACATGAACTAAAACCCAAAATAAAGCATTGGGTAAGTTTTTATACTAAACTAGGGAAATCTCTTTATCCACAGTCATGTTGAATAAGTGAAGCATTGTCACCAAAGCACTATGATAGCAAAGTTGGGGATAGTACAGTCCAAAATAAAAGCAAGTTTCCTGAATCAAAGAAGCCCGGTGCAAACAGTGAAATGCAATCTGAGGTCTTATAGGGACATGCAGTACTTTTGGCTTTACAGTGTACGTGGGCACCCTCTAGTGGCTGCAAAATGTGCTGCACTGCAGTTTCAGTTAATTCAGAAAATCTTTTGATGCTATACAGTATTCAAATTTACACGAACAGGTCTAAAATTAATATACATCCATGCATGTCATACATTGAATACAAATACATAAACATACAGGAATGTATTAACAGTTTAACTGTCTCACATATGCATCCAGACACACACACACACACACACAGAAGTGCAGCATGTGGGCGGTATCCCCGGCGCTATAAAACATCTTGCATCCCACATGCTTATATAACTCCCTCTCCACCTCCTCCAGCTGATCACTCATCACTTTATCCTCCGCAGGGAAGGAAAAACACCCCTTCTCACTCTCTCTCATTGAAATCAGTCAGGCAGGCGCCCCCTGCAATCGAGCATGATTTCGTTACACTGCCAGCATCAAAGAAGCACATCACTCCAAAGAGATCGGCCTGCATTAAACTGCATCTCCGAGTGAAGATTTTATGTTGGTAAAAATTGAATCATAAACCTGGACTATCTGTGACAACACATAAACCCAAATGTCAAACCTTCTTATCGTTCCCCTTTACTAATATTTACAGAAAGAGAGAATTCAACATTCAGAAGCTCCTTGTTTTTTTTTTGTTACTGCAGATATCGGACCAGAAATCTCTACACCGAAATGACGAAAGAAAAAGACAAAGCAATGTTATGATTTAACAGTAAAAAAAATGCACCTCCCTCCAGTTTGTTTTCTCAGCACATATTGCACAGTAATGAGAAGAAATGCCTGATGGGCCTTCTTTACAGTATGGCCTCTGAATCAACTTCAGCCTTGTTCTCGAGTAAGAAGCCAAAGGGCTAACAGTAAGCCTGCATGGCTACTGAAGTTTGACTTTCCGGGGTTATAATATGTACACTCAATAGGAGATACAAACTCACTCTGTCACCAAGGTGAAAGATGAGGACAAGAACCAGCAAGCATCCAGTTCACAAAGCACCAGCTCAGTCAAATCTATAGATAAAAGAAGTTTGTGGCTCCCTTCTGCAGTAATCTGTATTAATTTTATGGCGCTGCTCTAGGACCTCCGCACCCTTCATAGAGCGTGCACAGCAAGCCACAAGTGGGAAGAATGTAAGCGACAATATCGGACACAGCATGTTAGGAATGGGGGAGGGAGGGGGTTTGCCAAGTGGCTTGCAGCAACTTTAGGCAGGTTAAAGGAGCCTGAATAGCAGCTGGAAAATTGGATGGGATAAGATCAACTTGTGGGATGGTGGTTGAGAATTAGATGGTGCTTTGCCTGAACCAATGCTATGCTATCTGACTAGATATCTGACTATTGACGGGGGTGTCTCGATGTGTGCTCAATCATCCAGGTAAGGAAATCCCAGAAATTGCAGCAATTTCCCAATTTGCATATTAATGACTATGAAACAGCCTCTTGTTAGTCAGTGGTACTACTTTCGGCCACTATGTAAATGTATATAAGGCAGGTGAAACCTGCAGTGAGCTGAGACTGAAGAAGTCACTTGGAGTAGTGATGAAACTCTCACTGTGAAAACGTCCAGATGAACAGAATCAAGTTTCTGGAATTGGTTGACGGAGTTTGACCTCAACCAATTCATACCTGTATTCATACCTGTCTTGTTTGAACATATTTTCATGGGTTCTGCCACAAATGTCTTTAGCGAAGAAAAAAAGAAAGAAAAAGCAATGAATTCAGAACTCTGCTACCTTGACCATTTGCCCGAAGTTTTAAGACGGGACTCAAATTTATGGTTAAAAAACAAAAACTCAGAGATTCCCTGAAACAGCTGAGCGCTGCTGTTTTTAGCAAATGTTCCTGGATTAAATGGTGAACTCACTGGGCACTATTTTCAGCTGCAAATTGATTTTTGTTGTTTTTCTGTGCTCTAGTGAGTATTTATGGCCACAGAAATGTAATGTGGAATTGACTCAAAGTGAACTGCAGAGCTCATTCTCTTGGGAAAAAGTAACATATCACCCAGTGGCTAAATTAGGTTTTGGCTTCCCATGTAATCCTTTGTGCTTTCATTAGATTTTATCTTTTAATATGGCTATTTTTAGCACTGTAGACTTACATTGATGAGCTCAATTTCCCAGATCTTTTTGACCAGCTCCATGGAAGTGTAACCATTGACAAGGAAAGACTTGGTGTAGTCCCCGAGCTCCAAAGACTCCAGCCACTCTGCCACTGATGTGGGGTTGTTGCCATCGTATCCGATAGGTCTCACCTTAAGTACACAGAGCAGAAAAAAGGGATTAAGGAAGAAGTTTGTCTTTGGAGCGCACTTTTTATTACTTTTCTGTAGTTCTGTTTGTTCTCGCTGCATGCTCTTGTACATAACAGGAGGCTGTGAGCACAGCGGATTATCTTTCTTCTCATTTTCCACATTTTAGACCTGGAGTTTTACTGCATAAAAACAGCTGCTATCTGAAGCAAGATCTGGTGCGAATGTTTACTGCCTACATACCTATTACTAATTTCCATTTTATTCCTGTGCCATGCTTTATTTTCAAGATGCATTCCATATTAAAGGCTTTCCTCAATCGAAAGGAAACAGGTGAGGAAGCTAAACGAGTACAGGAAAAGGAAACACGAGCACAACTGTTGAGAAGGTTCGTAAAAAAAAAACACCAAAAGCAGACTCACTGCTTGCACTGAGACACTTTGAGTGTAGCAGATAATACATAATTCATTCACTTTTCTTTTGACAGTCATAAGCACTTCAGAGAGCTTATGTTGCTTCAAGCAAGCGTTCTGCAACCTCCACCTCAAGTTAAGCATGTGTTCGCCTACATGTGTCTGCACAAGTGTGTGCGTCTTTTTGTGAGAGGGCAGGCAAAAGTTAAAAGGTTCCATCTCTTACAGTGTTTTGAAAAATTTATTGGGGATGAGAGGAGGAAAATGCTGACTGGAGATCAAAGTTTTCTTTGGAGTCTCTATGAAGCATGCTTATCTCCGAGCTCAGACTCTCCCCTTTCTCTTAGCTCGCTGTTGCAGACTCCTTTCTTCTGCTCGCACTGTGTGCAGCTGGGCACTTTTGATCTTACTTTGACTCTTGCACACTCACACAAAAGTATTTGACCTTGCTAACATATAGCAGCAGCCTTTTTTTAAAAGAAAAAAATCGACTTCCGGTCTCTTTTCAGCAGCAAATGTCGGCTCAAAGCGTGTCGATATGTTTTTATTGAGTGCATTTTGCAGATGCGAGAAGGTATGGATTTAGCAGTTTCTCGCATCATTTAATTTTATGTGCTTTCAAAGCTGTGATAATGTGGCTCGGTGCCCCTGTCTCTGCATGCTTCTTGTTCAAGTGTTGAGTAGAACATGCAGAGAGATACCCAGCCACCCACAGAGAGTTATATCACACGGAAACAGATGTAGCAGAAGATTTGCTGAATTTTATATGAAACAAAGAGGACTGAGTACAGGCCGGCTCAAGATTCTCTCCTTCAATTGGTCATGAATTTATATAACTTCATTGAGATGGATGCTGCAATAAACCCAGTCCAGACTGACTAAATTATCCACTTTGTAGACTCTGTGGTATTCTTGTGTGATAGTGTTACTATTTGCAGCGCTGACCCTGGGCAAGAGCCGTATGGCCTGCAGGAGACGTTGTCTGTGGGCCGAGTTGAGGATTCCAATTTCCAGCAGGTCTTGGTCCTCCACCACATTGCTGCCCTGTAAAACACCAAATAACACACAGGGTAAGAAAACAGGTTACAGCACAAACCAACAAGGCTCCACTACAGATATCTCCTTTGAAAAATAACAACAGAAGAGCCACATCTCAAATTTCTTTTCAGTGTGAAACGCTTCACTTCTGGTACTTATAGCCTGACCCCGTTTAGCACTGCTTCTGATAAAAGTTTGCACTATCAGCAGCTTTCGTGTACAGCGCATTGGCAATGCACCACAACTCATTATTCTAACATAAATACAATGTGGTTTCTTCTAGACATTACCCGATGGAGCTGCATGCAAGAACACAAATGTCCACATCTTTCAGATCTGACATTAGGTGGTTGCTTCCAAGTGCAAAGTCTGTGTAATGTCTATTTGAGGACAGTGCAGGTAATTGTCCTGTAAATACCCAGCAAGCTGGCCAGATAAGTCCCTGCCTTCCTGCATCCTTTACCCAAGCACATTTAGCATTTCCGCTAGTAAGAACGCATCTGCTTTTATGCGTTACATGTGGAGGGAGCAATTCATCTTTAATATTGTCCAGTGTTGATGTTCGAAAAATGTCTGTGCAAGTTTAAGCTGCAACTCAGGTAGACTCTAAATCCCTGCTCTGTTTAGTTTCAGATATCTGGATTTTTCTCCGCTTTCTATGGGAGCTTGTTGCCAGTTGAAATTTCAATGTACCAGGTCAAAACGTTGAGATAATTAACTTGACATATTGAGATAATAACACCCAAATTTTATGGATGATGTTTTTCCCCCAGCGGTGGGAGAAAAAAATAAACGTGCTCTAGCTCGTTGCAGTTTTCTCCTCATATCATTAAGTAATAAAATCCTATTTGCAAACTCATCAAGTTTTCTTAAGTTTTGTAACTCTCTGACACAGAGTGTGCATTTGGTTTAATAAGGTGGGGTAATGATGGTAAAATCCGAGTTTAAAAATCTTAGTATCATCTTATTTATAGCAGATATTATGAGTTAGAATGTTTGAGAACATCCAAGTCCACAGGTACGTCTCTCTTTGAATCATCACACCTTTGCAGTCTTATATCAACACTTCTATCTTGCTCCCTCTTCTTTTCTACATTGATATGAGAATGTTTTAACTACAGATCTGTAATAAGATAGCCATATGAAGCTAATGTGTAGATTTATATTATCTGGAATATTAATACCACACTATTAAGAATGCCACATATAGCTGCTGTAGTTTACCTTTGAAAACAGTTTTTAGACCATAACATTAATAAATCGAGTTTATTCCTCAGATAATATTGCATTAAGATTTCATTAGCTGTGAGGAAAAAATATCATAGGAAACACAACAAAGAAAAAGAGATTTTCCACAACCAACAGAGCGTGGCAGACAGCAGTACGATGGTCTTTTATTAAGACTAACAAGAGCCTATATGGGTATCATACAGCCTCACCTTTAATTAATCCAATGGGAAGCCATAAGAGAGTTATCAGTCATTCTCCCGCAAGAGAGACAGAGAGGGAGTCTTCATGCAGACAGATAATTACAGGAAAGAAGAGATGCGGTGTGCAGGCAGACAGCTGTAGCACCGAGAAGCAGCGACTCAGCCAGAAATATGGTCAGAAATACAGATTGTGACAGAAGTGAAAAGTAAAGAAAGGTAATCATCAAAATGATGGCAAAGAAAATGGGAAAGGAGAGGGACTGTGTACGCAGCCTGCAGGCAGTCTCAGGGCCATCCATACACTCCCAGCACACACGGACAGCGCGCACTCTGTGGTACTGAAGGATTACACTTGTCATTCCCTCCACATCTCCTTTATGTCAAACTAATAAGAGCTAACTAATAACACAGAAGATAAGAAGGAAAAAAAGAACACAGGCAGATACCAGATAGCTGCTGTTTTCCTCCACCTTATTTCATTTCTGCGTAGAGATCGATGCTGGGAACACTCTGCCCTCGAAAAGGACATTTTGCTCCCTGGCTGTGACATTTTCATTCTAGGTATGCCATTGCTGCAGTTTAGTTTTCACTGCAGCTTCCTGAAGAGTTTCTGCAGTCATGCATGAAACATGCTGCGCTTTATGGCTCTCTCACGCAGATTCCTACGCCATTCTGCGTCCAGCTGTGTATCTGCTAATTGCATCTGCTTGTATTTGCATTTAAGAAGGAGGCAGCGTTCTGCATGCTGAATTTTAAATGGCTTCCCAGGAAAAGCGCTGCACGGTGACTACTGCGGCGCTCAGGTCTGTATATGCTAAAGTGAATTTGACTCCGTGTTAGACACGTACGCTCGGCGTAATGGCTTTGAACAGGTGCAGTGTGAAAAAAAAAATGGCAAGGAAGGAAATATCAAATATGAAAGAAAAGTGGAACGACATGCGAGAGGCTGTATTAATGAAACGAGGAAGCAGTGCTGGAGTTAGAACTAAAAGATCAATGTGTGTGTTTTAAGAGATTTGAATCTTTTGGTGCAGCAGCTGAGCTTCTGTTGTGAACTTGTATAATGCATATCAGGGGCTTTGGTGAGTTAAATAACAGGTGGGTGCCATTTTGCAAGTAGCATTAAAAGACACTGAAGTTGGCTGTTTCCACCTCTACGATTGCTAAGCAGGAACACATCCTGAACACCAGCTCCAGGCTTCAAGAAGCAATTCTAAAAGGTAATGAGCAAACTTTTACAGAGTCTCTTGAGCAATTTCAAAGCTAGATTGTGCTTGGGCAAAAGTACTGAGTCGCACCTCTTAACCTTCAAATACACCCACTAGCCAGGCAGTCTGTGAAAGATTATGTCGTTCTAAAGAGCTCGCTGAATTGGAGCACGGTGCTGTAATAGGATGCCACCATTGTAACAAGTCACTTTGTGAAATGTCTTCCCCTCTAGATATTCAACAATCAACTCTGAGTGGTATTATCGTAAAGTGGAAGCGCTTTTAGCTCAGCCACAGAGCAGCAGACCATGGTAAGCTACAGAGCAAAGAGAACTATGCACCAGCAGCTTCGTGGCATAGAGGTCCATGACTGAGGAGCTCCTCTAGGTGTGGCTGGCATACTTGCACTACTAGCAATGCGATGCATGTTTTAATAATAAAATATGAAGTCATGATGTTTTGTTTTTGCCTCAATAAAATTAAATCTCTATCCAGTTTGTTTACACCACAGTCTAAAAAACAACTGCAGAGCAGATCATATAAAAACAGATAATACAATATCTTATATGATGTCGTTAGCAGACTTTAAAGGTGTGTAGCTGTGAGGTAGATTGGTCCATTTTGAAAAGTTGGATGAATTTAGGACCTTACAAAGAACAGTAGTTTTATTACAGTATTATTGTATAAGAATTCATTTAAAGCTTTTGAAATTAAGAGTGGCATTTTGCCATTTTATCCCCAATAAATCCAGTACTGAATTCCCTTTTGTAATCTGATTACTTCTAGATCTCTGAGTGAGCCTACTTCTGCTTTGTGTTCAACCTTTGAAAGATCCAGATGAAATATGCAGGTTGCAAAGACATGTCTCCTGAAAATGACATAATGCGATCAGATGAAAAACTAAATAAATGCCCATGAAAAGTGATCGACTTTTGTGTGACTGGTCCACCTGCCTGTCACTGTACCGGGCTGTGAAAACTAATGCAGCAGATGATCGGGCTCATTCTGTGGCTAAACCTTAGCTTCCACAATGTCTTCACCTACTTGTACACTGGGACCTCTGTGGGAAGAAGAAGAGTGCAGTCCATAGATCAGCTCCCAGGCTGATTAATAGAGCACAGAGAGGAGCTGGTGTTGGAGCCACAATGCTACAACTTCACAGCAGAGTAATGACTCCGAGAGTCGGAGCAGAGTAGATTGGGGGGGTTTAAAGAAGCATGACTAATTGCTCCCTGTTGGGCTCCTGATACAGAGAGATGGGGTTCCTCCATGTTTGTTCTTTCTCTCTCCAAACCTATTTTGTCCTGTTTCTCTTTGTCTGAACATTATGTTTGCCCTACAGTATGGCTACCACTTCCAAGTGCGCGTGATGGATCATGGGATCAGCTATCACATGAATAGATGAACACAACAGCCAGCAGAAATAAGTGAAAGCAACTAATGACGGTGTTGTGCTTTTCCTCCTCGTGCTTCTACTGTTTATCTTGTATTCTGGAGGTAAACATGAGCTCTGGTATAGACTGGTATGAGCTCTAACAATCCATTATGGAGGTTTTTAGCATCCACAGAGTTGATACAATTGCCATAGCCCGCAGTTATTTTGTGATACTTAGACCACGCCGCTTAACAACTGTGCCAGAGAGGGCAAAATCTCTAAATGCAGAAATTAAAATTCATGTGCAGTAGCAGGGGGTTGAGGCTGAGATTAGAGATGGAGCAAAAACCGATAGTAGTGACGACCATTATCGGCTCCAGCAGGCCTGGGCGTGTGCTACAAATCATGCTCGACCTACTGTGTCTCTTTGCTCTCTCTCTCTCTGTTCTTTCCATGCCTGTGTTCATCCCTCTGAGCTTCTCTCTTTGCGATTCTCCGTTGCGCCGCTTATTTCAGAAGCGTTCCTCTTTCCTCATTATTTTGTTGCCTCTCTCTCACTTACTAACTATTCAAACCCTCTCTTCTCTGTCCTCACTTGCACTTTTAGTCTGTAATTCATATTCCTTTTGGTTTCTTTACAAAAGTTGTTGCTCTTAGATTTATCGCCTTCTCCCGTGTGAAGAGGCGGTGACTTAAGTTTCTACAACTTTGCGGCAGTTTGAAGAATTTCGGTTCCAGAATAAATCCCTTCATGAGCTGTATTAAATGTAACCACCTTATGAAATATGAATACTGAGATTGTGTTATTTCTAATGCTGTTGTTTCCTAACTTCACTATCAGGAGAAGCTCAGGGTCAAATTAATTCCGCTAGCTTTGCGTGCTTTTTTTTTTCTAATTCAGCTGCTGTTTCTTTATTATACATAATGCTTTACTTCTCCATTTCTTTCACTGCGGCCTCATTCTTCTGCAGCTCTGGAGTCTTTTATCCTTCTTTTATTTCACTGTGTTGAATGAAACTAAATAAAAAACATCATGATTAAGGAGGTTTCACTGCACATGGCATTCTTTTGTATTAGTGTGTGTATCTCAGTGCCTCCACAGTCCACTGATAACCAGTTTATGTGGCACTTAGTAGGAATTCTCTATTTTCTATCACAACTGTGCTTAAAAAAAAAAAAGAATCAGCTTTCTTCACTATCCTCTATTCATTCGGATATTCTCAGCATATATATGTGCTGGCATGCAGTGTGTGTGTGTGTGGGTTTGATTGTAATGAGTATTAGCTGGGACAATGTGACTGCAGTTAGAGGGCTAAACAAGAAGAATGAGCTTCTCGCTCCAGTGATCCCATAAATATGACGTAGCTTTGCTTTCAATTCTCCTCTCACTAGATGCATTTGCATCTTAGAAAACATATGAAAGGCTGCTGCTCGCCATGATGAACAACTAGGGAGCGGTAATATCACAGACTCTCCAGTGCCCTTCAGTTTTATGAAGCATTTTATCGTCCTTTGTCTCCTTGTTTTAGTTTCACAGCACACATCTTGACCATTTAGGTTCCCTGCACTCATCGGCATAACTTCCAGACCCGGGAGGCGGCTATTTTTTCTGAGATAGCCCAGAAACACCCGCTGTACATTACCTGCCAAGCGGCAAAAAAGCAACTGGATAATGTATGCAGATGAGCACCTAAAAAAAACTCTTTTAAAAAAGGGTAGGAGGAGAGAAAAAAAAAACAGACCAGAGGAGGTAAACAGAGAGTGACTACATACATTTGCCAGGTGGCCACTATCTGAAAATCTATTCAAATATATGCTCTTGTTACACCCTGTCTGCCGCCTGTACCAGGGTCCAGTATCTGTTATGAAAAATGCAACCAGCACTATTTTTTGAAGTGTAGCACATTCATGGAAGAGGCCACCGCATGCTGCTAGGACTACAGCAGATGCAGCATGTGTTGTGCTTAGTTTCTGTCGCATGAAATTTGGTACAGTTCCAGCTGAGAATTTTTAGCACAAGGTTTAATAAATGGTTCATTGTTGTAAGGACATTATTTACTCTCTATTTGACCGTTTTGTCATTGCTTTCCAACATTCTTTCAAAACTCCCTCTGGATGTGATCCTTCCCTCTGTGATCATGTTACTGTACTCTTGCATTACAGAAGTCCTTTAATTTTCTAAATGATCGAGAGTTAGAAAGAAAGAAATGGTGCAATTGCCCCAATAATAAAAAGGACAAAAACACCAGAGTAATCTGCAACTTTTCACAAGAGATGATATGCAAGAAAGGACATGAATGTAAGCGTAAAGGTAGAAAACTATGCAGGTTGCAAGCACTATGAAACCTCTGCAAAGCTCCTGCTATTGCAGCTCGCTAACATAAGAGATTTTTCGCATTAACAAACTAGAGATGAACAGTCTTGTAGCATCATTTATTGCATCATATGAAGTGAACTTTGGGGTGTGTTTTCCTGACAACTTTACTGTTTGCTCTAATCCTTCAATAATGAAACAAAGGTTTAGGGTATGTCCTTTAAATTAGAATGGGAATTTGTACTGATACGTGGACATATATACAGTAAGGCTTATTGTTTATTAAGCTGCAGAATACCACAAAGGTAGTGTCAAGTATGCAGGAATTAAATAAGTAATGCATTGTTTTAATAAAAAAAAAAAACCCAAACAAACACTGAAGAAGATTTTACGACAGGCGATAGCGAGCGTAAGAGGTTAAGCTACCAACAAATATCTTAATGAAGAATCGCTTAGTAGCTCATTCAGCAAGTCAAAGTGCAAGACAAGACATGAGGGCCTGTTTGGATCCAAACAGAAACAGCTAACGTGAGTCAGCCTCTGTCTGTCTGTGTCCGTGCTCTTGCATGTCTCTCTGTCTTTAAATTTTCCATACATGAACGGTCACTGAAGTGGATGTGATTAGCCTCTATCCAGTGTCCTTCGTATAAAATTCTGTGTCCATAACAACCGTTCTACTCCTCGCCATTTGTCCATCAATCCGGCAGCACTCGTCCTCTACTGGGTGGTTAAGGTGCCCGGACACACCCACACTTATGACTCCTATTAGCAGTAAACGATAATGGCAGATTGGAAGGCCCGTACTTAAACAGTATTCATGTCTATATAGATGTATATATTCTTGCACGCCACATGGGGCCTTTCACAGTTATGCACTGACGCAGATCAAACTCGAGGGCAAATTAATTTGCAAACCAATCAGCTGTACAAATGAACTGGCCTTGAAACGGGAAGGGAAAAAAAAGCTTTTCTTTTGTAATAAGCAGAGTCGTGGTTTGAATCATCCACGCCACTCGATTTCCCATACTGAGTGAAATGAATGTGGCACAAAGCTCTCGTTCAAGAAGCCAGTCAACAATAAAAAAAGAGCTGCTCTCGCCCAACACAATGCCTGTAGCCAGTGCCTAAATCGCATTAATATCAATTTGTGGTGGACACTGATTTTTTCCCCCTTTAGGTTGAAAAATATTAGCAGCCTTCTTGTTTAGTCAAGACTGTTAAAAAGCATAAAAGGAGTTACAAACTCTACTCAGCATGGGGGACACCAGCGAAACTTTAACACCCGGAGAAAAGCACCACTTAGAAAAAGAGACTTTGAAGTTACTCTGATGTTTGCGAGGCAGCTTCATCTCTTTTCAATATTAATTGTATCTAAAGGCGTTTCAGAGGAGACGGTTGAGCTATTGAGAATACGTTTTTAAAGAGGGGTGATGGGATGGAGGGAGTAAAGCCAGGAAAACAGATAATCCCAGAGTCTCTCAGAAACAATGTTATTGACAATAAACTAGGTCCACACGAGAGTAATCCAGATACATAAATGGTGGTGGACAGCCACGGGCTTAAAAAATACATGTGAGTTCAAAAAAAACAAAACAAAAAGCTGTGAACAGTCTATGTGTGACGTTAACAGTTGCCTGGACACTAACAGCTGCTGCAGTGACTCCTACCTTCTGCTCATTAACTTACCAAAGGAGGATGTAAACAGAAAAATAATGTAATGCTCTGCAGACACCCATGAAACTCGATTCATTATGAGAAAATGGAGTTATATAAATTTCCAATTAAAATTAGAAGTTGTGCTGAAACTCCAGATGGCAGGTTGGTTTTAGATAAATATCTTATTAAAAGATAGTTTGAGATAATGCTTCTGAATGAATCTGTATGCCAATAAAAAATTCAAGTATGCTTTATATGTTGAGCTTTATTAGGAAATATCTGCTATCTTGCCATCATCACTGCGTTGATGCATCCCTTAAGTACACAAGGCAAGAATGGTACCGTTTCAGCCACCCTGACACAGTAACCATGAAGGTGCTCCAGGTTTTAACTTGCAACTTGGGCTGACTTTTGAGAATGGCTAACTAGATCAAACTAAGACCAAGACGTTCTCTAAAACCGCATGTGCTCTCAACAGTTACCAGCTTAAGAAAATCAGGAATTTCTGACTTTCTCCATCCCGATATTGTACTTCATTCTCAGAGCATAGGCTTACTCATGGTTTTTAGGAAGTCCAAGCCTTCAGTTATCTGGCTCCCGTCCAGTGGGTTCAGGAGATGAGCACCATTTCTACTTGTGATGCTGAAAACTTTACTTTTTGATCAATCTTATACTTAAGGATGCTCTGTCAACCTTGAACCATGCCTTAGATATGTTCCTATGTATTAAGTCTGCTAGGGGACCTCCAATTACGGACTTTTTTCACTCGGCATGGGTTTATATGTCTATCACTTTGATTATGCCTCCTTTCTCCTGCGTTTTCAAAAGAGGAGCATAGAAAGACTACGAACAACTTAGGCCTCATAGCTAAACTGGTCACAGCAGATGACTGCCCCTCTTTTAGACTCGTTCTGCAAAAGGTCTCTTCCTGCTAAAATGAAGTTCTTCCTCCCTGCTGATTTTTGAGGGTCTCTTTCTAACATTGTTGAATCTTTACCTCACAGTGCAACATTCATTGAGCTAAATGTTGTTGTGAACTAGTGCTATACAAATAAAACTGATACGCCTACTGCTTCTTCAAAACCATTTCATCTGTATTAAATACTTTAACCACAAGATAAACTGTGACCACGTGTGGGAGAAACACACAACAGAGAGATGGTGTGATTTCATCCTGTTGCCAGGGTAACTAAAGGAACAGATGCAGGTCACACTGAGTGTAGGACCAGAACGCTCACACAGGCTTACATGCATCCATAAATACTTATGGTGATCCATGCATACCCTGGCGATTGACCCGATGTCAGAAACATCAACATTTATCTGCATTCTCTCTTCTGGATGTCAAGAAGTCAGGAGAAAATAAGAGGCTGTAAGTCAACCAGAATTAGAGAACTGGATAAACCCTCGAACCCCTTTATATCTGCCATTTTTGAGATATCGCCCCCCCTTCAGTTGGAGATTATTAGTAATAATAATCTCCAACTGAAGAGGAAGTCATCCAGTCAGCATGTCTCTGCTTTGTCTCCCATCTTTCTGCTTCTGCTGCAGTTTTTCTTGATCGAGCGTCATCGCTTCTCTACTGCTTTCTCTCCTTGTTTTCATTTCCTACTTTCCTGCTCATCCCTCCCTCTTCCGTGGATATCTTTCCCACTAACACACACATGCAACATCAAAAGAATGTCCAAAATGACCAAGCGAGTTTCTCTTCCTACGTCACTGCTTAAGAAGAGATTGCATAAACTAGAGGAGACCATCAGTTTGGATCCCGATCCGCAGGCTACAGGTGGTTGTGTGCACAGTTTTTCCTCTGTGTGCAAGCGGATGCATGCAAAAACCGTAAAACAACTGTGATTTCAGCATGCATTTTTATTGCAGCATGAGCACGTATGTGTGCAGCATGATGCTGGAGCTGGATTTTTTGCTGTGGCAGAAATGTGGTGTAGGATTTCTGTGCGTAGGAGGACCTCACATGGCATCAGATGGGAGAGGCAGTAATGATGGGAAGGGAAGAATGAAAGAAAGAGAGAAGATGATACAAAAAAAGGGGAAATTCAATAAATTCAAACTAAAAAAATCAGAGTGACGGAGGAAACATGCTGGTCATGCAAATCCCTGCACAGAAATCGATGACATGATGAGCTCGAGGAGCAGAGAAAGCTTGAAGAAGCTTTCTTTTCCCTCAAAACACAATGAAAACACTCACCATAAACTGGACGTTGTCAAATCCATTGGCCAGCAGGTGGTTCTCGTACTGGACCAGGCCGATGGAGTCTAGCCACTGGCCCACAGACTGCAGCGGGCAGCGGGGACCTATAAGGGGGTGGAGGGGCAAACGTTTCAGTAGGGAGTAGCCATCCACGCGGTAGCAGCGGCAGTCTGGCTGAGACAGCTGGCACTGCCACATCATGTTGTGGCGGGCAAAGTGGCTGTCGAAGGAGCCCGCCATGCTTTTGAAGAGTCTTTTGGCAAGGCAGCAAGACAACAAAGATGAAGGGAGGGCAGGTAGAGGGGGGAAAGGGGGGAAGAAAAGGAGGCTAGGCAAGGGGCATGGTGAGTATGAAGGGGGTCAGCATGCAAGGGTGCAAGCAGGTAAAAGTGGAGGTTAAGACGTCCAGACGTTTCTTTCTCTGAATCCAGCTGGAGGAAAGATGGGAAGGGGCTGAGGGCTGAAGTTGTATCCAGAAAAAAGCTTCTGTCGTGGAGGTTAAATCCTGCCAGAAATGGGTGATGGATAAGACTGGAGGTATAGATCCGCAAGCAAAATCGACTGTGTGTTTGTCGTGCACAGCACAGCAGCAGCTTCTTTTCAGCTGTTGCGCTCGCTTGGCTGCTCCCCGGAGCTTGTGTGTGTGTGCACGCAAATGTGTGTGTGTGTGTGTGTTTCAGAGAGAGAAAAAGAGAGAGAGCTGCCCGCGTTGTAGATTTCTCTTTATCAAGTACTCCCACTCTCATCTGTATGCTTCTGCAGCCTCCTCTCTCTCTGTCTCTCTCTCTTTTCTGAGCGCACTGCTTTCCTCCTTCGTTCCCTCACTCTCTCAGTCTCGCTCGCTCGCTCTCTCTCTCCCTCGCTCACTTTCCCCTGTCTACCTCCAGTCTCCGTCTTCTCTCAGTGTCGATCATCACCCTGCTCTCTCTCTGCTGCTCTACATATATCTGGCTCGCACTGCTGATAATAGTCCTTGCAACATCTTCAGCTCCTTTGTCTGCGAGCTGAGCTGCCGACCGCTCATACCAGCACCATGCTGACTGTATCCATGTGGCCATAAATATACACACACGTCTGTGTGTGCGTGTGTGCGCGCGGTGCTTTGTATATGTTGTTGGTGGGAAGAACTGGTGTGGCATAAACTGGATTTCTCTCTGTGGTAACCATGGATAAAAGCAGCTTTGCATTCACAGATGAAAAGAGAGAGAGAGAGGATCAGGAGGTGGAGGATGGGGGACTTAATACAGGGAAAGGGGGATGAATGCAGTAAACAGAGATGACTAGTGGAGACTTCAAGGTATGCAGGTGAGGAAACTGGCAAAAAACAGTGCTTTTCTGTGCAGAAAAAAAGTTCCATTTTTCCTGTAAGAACCACACAAGATCACTTACAAAACCACCCACATGCTAATCAGATAAATTCTTAAATTAACAACGGCAGTCTTAATTTCATAGTTTTGGCCACCATTTCTATCAACAATATAAAAAAGCTTCTTAGCTGAAAATAAAACAGGAAATCAATTATTCAAATTTTAGTATTTCCTTGCAACTCCACCTCTATCTAATATTCTATATACAACCTATATAGATTTTACAAATCCAAAAAGATGGTAATTTTTTTTTAAAAAAATGCAAGTTTAACATTACTATTTTAAGTGACTTCTTGTCTGAACTGCTATGCTGTTGCTTTCCCCCCATTATTTCAAAATTTACCACATGTGGGGTCTCTCTTTTGTTTCCTATAATGGGCCCAGCTGACAGGGTCAATGCCTCAGTTCAAGTTATGTCGGACCCAGTAAGAGCTGAGCTCCTATAAGATCTGTGGCACTTGCTAATTCATCATTAACACCCATTATTTCAATTACAAATAATGTGTTTTTAATGCGATCAATAAGCTTAAAGAAACCTTTTTCTAAAACATCTATGCACAGTATAATGTTGTGTGAATGGCACTTTACCACCAGGGGGTACAGCACATTATTTTGCAAACATTTCCTGTTAAAAGCACACACAGTATAGACCATATATCCATGATGGGTGTAGCCACCCTTTGGTTTTTGAAGCACTAACTTAAATCATACACATTTTGTGTTTTTTTGGAACCCAAAGTGAAAGTGGGGTTCTAAGTACCAGTTAACAAGCTTTGTTAGCAATCTGCAGTGATTCACTGTAGATGGGCAACACAAATACACATACCTGCTAATTAGTGCTTAATAGCATATTAGCAAAACACTGGAAATTTGCTGGCAAAAACTGAGGCAAAGACCTATCCAGCAGGCTGTGAGTATATTTTTACCACAGCAACAGAGAAAGCACCAGAGCATGATGGTAAAGTGCAAACTGTGTCCATACTGCATCATAACGTTGACACAAAGCTAGCAAAGAACTGACTGTATGCTGAACCCAGTCCGGCAGCCAGAGCCTGAACTTCAAGAGGCACTCTTCAAAGCAGCATTGCTTTGTGTTTGTTGGCGTTCTGTTCAAAAGAAAGATTGTGTGTCCTTATTACTGTAGGGTAGGGATTTGTGTCGGTGTATGGGACTATGGAAATGCATTAGAGGGCATATTAAAGAATAACACAAAAGTAAGGTAATGAATAGCATAAGAAATTCCATTCTCAGAAGTAAATAAGCAAATTAGTAAGTAAATTTTTTAAAGTATCAAGTTATGTGTGAGTAACACTCCAACACTGCTAATTTATCTCATTACCCAAGCTTTGGTAGTAACAAAACTCAGATTCTAACTTGTCATAATCTCTTAATTACTCAGCAACTGCTATGTTAAGTGCAATACTATCATACTATGGAAAAATGGTGCCCAACATATGAGCATATGACTAAAAATTTAATTGATACGACTTGCCCTTAAAGTCAGATTCACACACACTCACTCATACATGCGCGTGCTTACCTGAGGTATCATCCTTAATGTCCAATCCACTGCTTATTCCTGCCCCAATGGAGCTCATAATCTTGTCAATCTGATCAGATCAGAGAAAGAGAGTGAGGGAGAATCTCAGTTAGAGAGATGTACAGCGTGTGCAAGGAAAAGTCATTTCCCAGTAATAAGGCTAACCCCTATTTCTAGATCCGAGTGTCACGTAGCATGATCATTACGCCAGCCTGCATGCTCAATGCCAGTCATTCCCCCTGTGAATTGGAGGAACGGGAAATTTAAAGACACCAGAGCAGAGATGAAAGGAGAAGGTTGGATTGGAGAGAGCTAGTGTGGCTTCATTAGTGTCTGACTACCAGCAGTAAAATGATCATCCTCAACCCTGGACCTGCTGATAACCACTTAACTATGCAACCTGCACATCCATCTACATTTCAGCACCGCTGGCTCAGAGGTCAGAGAAACCCGAGTGTTTAAGGAGTCAGGTCTGACAAATTCAAATGCTGTTTACAAGCTGACAGACCATGAAGGTGGTCTTTGTAATAGGATAAACTGAAAGTAATTTCTGCATATGTCACTACACACCAAGCACCAATGCAAATGCAAGCAATAAATCAAGACTCAGAGTGGTAGATTTAAAGCTGATTTAAAGCTGATGTGACATTTTTCGAAACAACTTTATTTTGAAGTAAAGTAAAGCTAATGAATCGAAAATGCTGTTAATGATACATTATTTAAAAAAAAGAAAAAAAATGACGTGCACAACTACAACTATTTAAATGCAGTTTATTGGCAAGGAGATCACATCTGTAAGTCTAAAAAGTCTAAAAGCAGTTGGTTTGGGTCAAGTCGAATCCATTCATCCACCCCAGTATCAAGACATCAAAGCCAATCTGCACAGAAGTGCCTGAGATGTTTTGAATCATCGTTAAACAACAAAGAAGAAGATCACTGGGTGATGGACCAATTAAAATTTGACACTATATTATATAACACATCAGTCATGGACTATATTATCGGTAATGCCAGAATACGTCTTTGGAGTCCTGTCATGAGGGTCCATTTTTCACAGGCGTACAGAAAGGTCGACAACAGGAAGCACAGCAGGTGAATTTTGGAGCACATACAGGGTGTTTAGCCAATGTAAAAGTGCAGTTTGTTGTTTTGGTTTGTGAACTTAAATTGTTTTATGTCTATATTGTATATGAGTGTAGACTTGTATATAGTTAAACATGTATATTGTGTGATGACATGTCGAACTCTGAACGTTGGAATTAGAAATAAGGTGGTAGGAACAAAAAAGTGTAAACTTAGCTGGTGGTCTTAAATTTTGGTATTTCAGCTGCTATCTTTACCAAAATCTCAAGTTTTAAGCCTTTATCTAATATCATGCAACCAAGATACTTGAAGGTCTTCACCATTTCCTGTCTTGTCCCACTGACTTTGAAATCTAAATTGATACCTTGGATATTGTTGGTTATGAGCTGGGGCAATGCTTTATCAAGATGTTCCAGCATCTTTTCTTGCAAGTTCATCAATATCATCTGCACAATGCAAGTTCTAGCAGATCTACCATAACAATGCACAGTCATTCAAAGCAGGGATAGAATGGTTACCTTTGAAGAAATGTCAAATAGTTTGCAGGTCCTAATTCCAAATATGATCAGATGCATTTACTAGAGCTACAGCAGATCTCTGGAGTATTTAAGCTTGACACTTTAGCTCCCCTACAAAATAAAACTAATGCAACCCATGTTTCATGTGCCAGGCTCAGATTAAGAGACTAATCTGGGTCACTTGAGTTTAGATTTTGACCAAGAAGAACCCCCCAAATAACCATATTTTTTGTATAAACCAGCATATTGGACTACCTTTCAGCTTGTTGCACTAAAGAGAATGATCTTCAAATCACTGACTGTTATGGAATGTCCCTTGCCACTTCTCTCTTCTCAATAATGCAACACTTTCCTGAGCATGTGATAGATATAGAGCAGCTTTGTTATTTTTTCCTCTGAAATCCCTGTTTACCAACCTTAAATTTCCCCGGGGCCAATCTAACCTTATCTCTTCCTCACACAGCATGCAATTATCCAGAAAAAGAAATATGAGAACTGTGGAAAATTCCATATGGCAATTCATCATCATCAGGAAGTCGTGAGCTGCGTGGAGTAATTAATGAACATGTGCATGCAAATGTGGAAAGGCACGCACAAATGGACTTCCACTGACATGCATTAGAGTTACTTTAAAAATAGAGAGACTAATTAAGGCATCCCCATGATTACGTGTGATGGAACTTGCTTTTCATTTTCTGGGTGTGTCAGGGTGCAACGAGTGCTTTTTTTCTGAGGCGTGAAGAGTGAGCAGAAGTCAATGTGTCTGTGACCCCAAATGGTTATAAGGATCCAAACAGTGGTGTCCAGTCAATACATCACATCTGTGTCAGAGACCCTTTAATATTGAAAGAACCCCGGGCACAAACACACCAAGACCAAAGCACGCAGCACCCTGGACCGCATCTCTTTAATAGAAACTAGAAACTTCCTTCTCTCAGATACGTGGGTCTTCCCCGCAGCTTCATTGCTGGTTACAGAACAAAATCAATATGTGAGCATGTTAAATTAGCACTTGGGCTCCTTCTGCACTGTAGTAGCCGAGTGTATTTCAAAAGGAGGAAAAATTGAAGCAGCTCACTGCTGTGGGTGCGGAGTTTTCAACTGTTTCCTGCTGAGACGGTTCACTTGACCAAAATAAATGCAGTGTCAGAGCAGAGGCGCTGACAACTTGGCTTCTTCTTTAATGTTGCAACTGATGCTAAATGTTGGGTGATAAGCTGTGCATGTCAGGAAAACTGTCTTCTTACCTCTTCCCACTCAGCAGTGAAAGACGGCGTTCTCTCCAATCTCCCCTCCGGGCTGGCGCCTTCACGTGGGCTCGGACTTCCAGGGCCCTGGCCCCGTGATCCGGACCCCCAGCTGTGCTCTTCCTGTAAGAAAAAAAAACAAAATAAAACCCTTTGTGCTTAATTACTGCACAAATACGAGATGCAAAACAAAAGTTGCCAAATATTTAACCTTAAAAATATGAACAACTAAAACTGAAAATAAGTCCGTTCAGTGCTCATCAAACTTTCAGCTGTAATGGCACTATTTTCATCAAACAGATTATGTATTTAGCTCATGATTTATTTACAATGAATTACAGAAGTCTCATAAAATGTGCTGCGGCAGAGAACATTGTGACCCAGATTGATGAGTTATCCAATTGGCTGGACTGGTTTCTGCTCTGTTTATGAAGTCACATGACACAGCAAGATGCAAATTATTTTTATATAAGTGAATATTTACGATATTTGCATTTGTGCTCAGTACAACAATACTGGAGACTTCTTTGCTTGTGCAGACGTTTAAAAAGAGTGAAGTTTTACTTATGATGTCAAATGAATTCTCAGAAACACTTAATAAGAAAGACTCTTGTTAATAACTCTTATTAATCTAAATCGCAGAATTCATGTTCTTTTTAGTGCTCTGGGTGCATAGAGAATGACGCTTTTAAGGTAGCGAGAACTTACCTGTATGGGAGACACTGCCACTAGGTTAGAATCAGACTTGGAAAGAGATTTCGAAAGCTGCAGGTCCAACACACTGCGTGGCATGGACCTCATCCTCCCAAGGGTGCAAGCCCTTTCCTCGTAGCCAATCCCAGGTGAACTGTCTTTGGATGTCGCTCCTGTCTGGCTTCCCCGTAAATCTGCAACTTCTCCGTTTTGACCAGAGGAACAAGAGGGTGGGTGGCTCAGGGTAGACCATCCACGAGGCAGATCTACCTGTTCACAGTTTCTGGGTTGGGCCTGGTCCTGGTTGACCTTGGTGTGGAAGATAGTCCGGTACACAACCTGTGGCTTTCGAGTGTCGTTGGCTAAGCTCTGAGAGTATGACTCACTCCCTGGCCGGGAGAAGACCTGACTGGCTCCTCCGCCGATCACAATGCTGAACTCAGGGGTCTGCAGAAAGTTGCTCTGGACATCTGTATTTTTAAAGGATTTGGGGCTGTAAAGGTGGTAAGGTGTATCGGGGGGTTCACAGGCTGGAGAAGATCCATGAAGCAGGCCTGCAAACTCCTCTGGGATGTGGCTTTTCCTGTGGTCCTGTGACAGAGCGTTTGATTTGGAGGACAAGCAGGGAGGAGGAGGAGGAGTCGGGTCTCGCTGATAAGGGATGTCGTCTGCAGACAGGACACATGCACATTAACTCAAATTAACCTAAGCATATGCATTGTATTTGAGTCAAATGCCAAAACAATGATACAAATGAATGAATTTATTCCAAGAATACAAGACAGCAAGTATAGAATAAAGGACTCATTAAATAACAGAAAGAGAAAGAAAAGTAAAAACTACACAAGCTGCAAACAGGAAGATAAGAACAGGGTAATGCATCTTCTGCTTCCCTTGTAGAAGACTGTTTGTTTCTCAGAGGAGTAAAAGGGCTCCAGACTTGCATTTTGCACCTCTGCGCCTTCACTGTGTGGGTGCAAATGGCATGCTTGTGCATCTGAACTTACATGTATGCATGAACTCGTCCAGACAGATATTCTCAGACCATCGATGTGGTTTGAGTATTTTTTATTTTATTTTAAAGTGTCAGGGGATGCTTTTAGACGTCCACTCACTCTGTCTGTGTGCAGCAGTTGGAAAACTCTTTATGTGTGTGTGTGTTTGTGTACGCACGCGTTCTATGTATACTTGACTATTATTGTATCAGTGAATGCTTATAATTACATCTCCATTAGTTACAACTTAAGTCGTGTATGTTTACATGTTCTTTAAAAAGATACGCTCATTAGGAAAAATGTAATTTCACCAGAACTGCCACATTCTCAGACTCATGACAAATCTTACACTAAATATAAATAAATAAATAAATAAAGACCAAGGAACTGATCGTGGACTTCAGGAAGACCAGGAAACACTTGACCCCTGTTTCAATCCAGGGGGTCAGTGTTGACATTGTGGAGGACTATAAATACCTTGGAGTACACATTGACAATAAACTGGACTGGACTAAAAACACCACAGCACTTTACAGGAAGGGCCAGAGTCGTCTCTATTTTTTGAGGCGACTGAGGTCCTTCAACATCTGCCAGAAAATGCTGAGGATTTTCTATGAGTCTGTGGTGGCCAGTGCGATCCTCTATGCTGTTGCATGCTGGGGGAGCAGGCTGAGGGTCGCAGATGCCAACAGACTTAATAAACTGATCCGTAAGGCCAGCAATGTTGTGGGGATGGAGCTGGACTCCCTCAAGGTGGTGTCGGAGAGGCGGATGCTGTCCAAGATAAAGACAATGTTGGATAACACCTCCCACCCACTCCATGACATGTTGGTCAGTCACAGGAGCTCGTTCAGTGAGAGACTGAGATTACCGAAAAGCACCACTGAACGACACAGGAAATCATTCCTGCCTGTGGCCATCTCCCTGTACAACGCATCCACTTAACACACTGTTTGCTGCTACAGCTACACATGTTTCTTTTCCAAATATTTATTTATAAGTGACTTATGTATGTATGTATGTATATATATGTATATATTGTACTATTCTTAGTTAGCGTATTGTCTGTCTTGTCTTAATGTTGGTTTAAAATGGAGCACTGTAACAAAAAATAATTTCCCCCAGGGATCAATAAAGTATTCTGATTCTGATTCTGATTCTGAAATATGAGAGTGTAGTAAAGGAGAGGCTTAGAATCAAACAAAAACTAGTTAGTTAATTTCTCAGGTTAGAAAGGAGCTGCTCCGCCCCTGCACTGACTTTACTATTAAATCCATCTTTCATGTTTTTACACCCACTGTGAAAATAACAGACTTTGACATCCACCGAGCATCTGACTGGCAATTACTTCATTACTGCAAATGCAGTAAAAGCATACCTGTATACAAAAACACACACATAACACAATCAGTCATGGACTGGCCTCCATAGAGCCCAGACCTCAACATTACTGAAACAGTGTGGGATCATCTTTACAGGGAATGAAACAAAAAACAGTCAACATCCAAGGAAGAGCTTTGAATGTCTGAAGGACTATTCCTGAAGACTGCTTAAAGAAATGACAAGAAAGCTGCCTAAGTTTGGGCTGTGTTGATGAATAAAGTCATACCAAATACTGACTTTCAAGCTCATTAGAATTATACAGATTCTGTTTTCCCCTTATAAACTGTATCACTTATGTACTTTTATGCTGCACCTATTTCCCATTTTTTGAGGGGAAAAAACCCAATAAAAACAACTGATTTCACTGCTTTGCATCCAAGGCAGGTTTCTAAAATCAGATTTCATTTTCCATTCATTTCCTGATTAAACTATAATACTGGTAAGAAAAAGGGTTTATTTCTTGTGTTAGTCGAGCCCCGACCCTCCTTTCGCTCCCTTATCGGTCACTTTGTGTTAAGATTGTGCACCAGGCCAAGGAAACAGTCTGACCATTGATTGATGAAGTTTTTTTTTTTCCTCACACATAAACACACACACCTAATAACTCTTAACAGTCAAATACAGTTGTTTGAACAAATAGAAAAATTTTACACTCTTGTAATCAAAACTGTCACTGGAATAATGGCATGTACCCTCACCGGCCCACACACACTGAATTTACAATCATTTGACTGCATACCCCCGCTGCCAGCCACATCCTCGACCCACACAAACAGACAGTCAATGTCTTGGTTTGTCAGACAGTTTTTGCAAGCATTCTCTGACTGCCTTCTGCACAACAAGCCACACATCAATATGCAACAACTGCATAATGGAAGAAGAGAAAGAAAGAGAAAGAAAAGAAAGCGGAAAGAAAGCATAAAGTTGCCAACTAAAATTGCTCACTATGATTGAAACAGGAGATGATTCAGTTCTTCTAAAAACATCATTAATGGGGCCCCTCAAACACAGACATGTTGACTGCACCGCAAAACACACCCATCCACATTTCAGGTAATGAGGGATGAAACCATGACTCATCCTTGAGTATTGCATCTACTGAAAATGTCATTATTTCTTACACAACTGAAAGCATTTCGGATTATTAAGCCCCATCATTTTTCAGGATAAATGGGACAAAGCAGCCAAAAGATTAGTAATCCCCCTGACCTCTGATCTTAATATTTCTCTCTCATTGTCCACAGTGTGTTACTTTGATCGAGTAGAAGCATCCATAAGAAGACATACTTTGAATGGTCTTTCTGAGGGAGGCTCCAAAAGCGAGTCATTCCCCATAGGCCTAGCCATCTCTTATCACTATCTCACACACAGCGAATGCTTACAACATAAAACATAAATGCATCTATTTTAAATTATGTGTCAGAATATTCACATGAGATGCGGTAACTGAATTGGCCCTTAAAAGGCATCATTAAGATCATTCTCCCCTCGCTTTTCTTTCTGTACGTGCCTTTCTCAACCCTGTTATGAATTTCTTTTGCTCCCTTCACTTCCCCTCTTTGTAATAAAAATGAAAAAGTTGGCAACAGGTGAGTCTACCCGTAACTATGGCAACAGCGAGTGCCAGCATCTCTCGCAGTCATCGGGCAGCTGAGTGCCTTTGACCTCCAGGAGAAGGAGGGGAAAAGTGTACAGTGGATAAACACAGCAATCAAATCAGCAAGTTGTTTATCGAGACAGAAAACAAACAAAATAACAAAACAAAAGCCGAGCAGATTTTTGATTTGAAGAAAAAAACAGAAGAAAAGTTCTATAAAAAAGTATAAATAGACCAATACGTCTAACAGGCAGCTAACTATGCTTTTCTTTCTTCTTCTTCCCCCGCAAACAATCGATAGATTCCCCCTCTGAGTTGTTTTCACCTTCATTACTTATCCATTCCTGAGTGTCCAGTCTTCACTCACCATCCTCAGTGTCTTTGAGTAAGGCTGTGTGTGTCCGTGTGTGTGTTTCTTACCTGGAGATCCAAGGCTAGTTTCAGCTCTAACTAAAGAGCCGTCAAACTGTGTGCACCCTGCCCTCGCTTAAGTACAGCCAATATCTAGGAATCGCACAACAGCTGCATCACTGCATACCTGCTTTTTATTGCGACACTAGTATGAAAACACACAAATACACACAAGTTGTGGCATGCAACGGGACAGCCCAGGAACTAATCTTCAACTGAAAGCAAACAGCAGCAGCAATGTAAATGTTTGTGCAATAAATACAGATTTGTCATAATTAGAACTAAATGCCAACTGTAAAGGCGGCTGCTGACCGACTTTTAAACACTAAAAGTCTTCACTTGTGCACGTCCTTCTATTTTTCCATAGAGAATAAGCAAAAAATAGAGAGGGAGAGAAATAGAGCTGTATTTACTGCTGTTTCTACTACTTTTCATTTATCGGAGTTCTTTAGTGTTATAGCTGCCCAGCACATCCTACAGGTTGTAGATCAATTCAACACACTATTCTTATTCAAAAGAGGTATTGAGTGTATTATGTATTAGGACTGAGAAGTGACTAAATTAAGCTTAATGTAAAATGTCAATATACACACTAAATGTTCAAGATAGCTGGGAGAGAATCCAAATAAATTCATTATAGATTTTTATAGCCAACAAATCAGCAGAAAATGTTAAATTTGTCAACGTCTGGTAAGGAGAAGGCTGGAGTAGATCAACAAAACACTGGAACAAGGGAATTAGCTTTCCTGCTCCAGGCAGACAACAATATTATTGTTGCTGTGGTAAGCACAACCACATCACCTCCACTGTAGTCATGTGCTTACTGATGTAACCAGGTAACCTCCAGGTAACCTAACTCAATGTTTTAAGTGTAAACTAAACCTAACCATGTTATTTTTGTGTTGTAATTTTACCCACAGTGTCTGAGAGCTTTAATTTACTTGTAGGAAAATCCCTTTACCACCTCAAAATGCAGCTGCTTGGGAATAACACTTCCTGAAAGTTCAAATACTTTGGGCCTGCAGCACTGATTTTCTGCGTACAGCCAACATTCTCTGTAGCACTATAAACAGTTTGCATTGAGTTAATTATTCTTTAGAACATACACATATTTACAGAATGTAGCAGACATCATATGGACCAGTAATGAGTTATTTTAAAGTTGTTCATCTGGCTCATAATCCATCGCAAGTCACATGTTATTGTAATGTTAAAAGTACATAAAAAAGTCATTGTTTGGCCATATTACACAAACTAGTGGAACTGAAAACCCACTGAGAAGTTAAGGTAGCTCATAGACGCTCACATCCAGGACAAATGAATCCCATTTCACTACATACTTTGGAAGGAGGAGTGATTCTTGAGTGCCTGTAGAACGAAGAAGAAGACCCATTAGGTGATCACTATGTTAAAGGTTCTTTAGAAGCTTAGCAGTACTATGAAAGGAGTAGCAATCCTTGTGGGACTGTGGAGGGACAGATGGTCAGCGGATGCCTCAACAGTCTTTGATGAGCAAAGAACCTCAGCTGATTTCGTTTCAGGTAGAAATTCAGCAATAGCTTGCTTTTTTGTTGTTGTTGTTGTTTTCGGCTTGCCCTGCTATGTTGTCAGTGTGCGGGTGGCGGGTCAGAGTGGAACATGGAGCACAATAGTAGAGGACAGCCAGTGAGAGGAGAGGACAGAGTTACTCAAGTTGATGACAAATTGTCAACCTACTGTAGCTAACACTGAACATGGGGGTAGTGGGTGGTGAGTAGGGGTGTGTGAGCTACCTGTCTCTCCGAAGCAGCTGCATCACGGGAAGCACACTGCCTGACCAAAAAACAAATCGCCACCTGGATTTAACTAAGCAAATAGGTACGAGCCTCTTATAGGTGCATAGGTGATTATCTTTCAGCTGGCAACAAGTTATTTGCAAACTGGTGCAATGAGTTGCTTCTCATTTCATAAACAATCATGTCGAAAGACATCTCGTGGTTGTGGAAAAGATGTTAGTGTGTTTGAGAAGGGTAAAATCATTGGCATGCATCAAGCAGAGAAAATGTCTAAAGAGATTGCAGAAACTACTAAAATTGGGTTGAGAACTGTTCAACGCATTATTAAAAAGTGGAAGGATAGTGGGGACACATCATCTTCCAGGATGATCACGATCAGCGATCACTTAAAGTTTTGGTGAAATCAAATCGTAGAAAAACAACAGAAGAACTCAGGGCTATGTTTAATAGTGAAAGTAAGAGCATTTCCACACGCACAATGCGAAGGGAACTCAAGGGATTGGGACCGAACAGCTGTGTAGCCATAAAAAAAAAAAAAAACACTAGTCAGTGAGGCAAACCAGAAAAAAAAGACAATGGAAGAAGGTCATGTGGTCTGTTGAGTCCAGATTTACCCTATTCCAGAGTGATGGGTGCATCAGGCTAAGAAAAGAGGCAGATGAAGTGATGCACCCATCATGCCTATTGCCTACTGTACAAGCCTGTAGGGGCAGTGCTATGATCTGGGGTTGTTGCAGTCGGTCAGGTCTAGGTTCAGCAACAGTATGTGTTCCAAGAATGACTTAAGCTGACTATACTGAAGGACCAGGTTATTCCATCAATGGGTTTTTTCTTCCCTGATGGCACAGGCATATTCCAAGATGACAATGCCAGGATTCATCAAGCTCAAATTGTAAAAGAGTGGTTCTGGGAGCATGAGACATCATTTTCACACATGGATTGGCCACCACAGTGTCCAGACGTGCTGGAGAAGGCTTTGCACAGTGGTCAGACGCTTCCATCATCAACGCAAGTTCTTAGTGAAGGTTTAATGCGACACTGGTTGGAAATAAATCTTGTGACATTACAGAAGCTTATCGAAACAGCGATTACGTGTTGAAATCAAAGCTAAAGGTGGTCCAATGAAATATTAGGGTGTGACCTTTTTTTTGGTGGTGACTTTTTTTGGGCCAGGCAGTGTATCTGCTATGAAATTTTGAGACCTCTTTGGTACCATGCTCTAATCTAAAACTGACATGTGATGAGTGAAGAGAAGATATTAATGATTCAGTTTCTGAACAGCTTGTTATAGCAGAACAAACACAGGCTTAACTAATAACACTAACAATGGCTCCGTTTCAACGAGGGAACCCCGTCGGGTATGACTCTGAGCCTCCTTCAAAGGTCTGGAAGTGGTATAAATTAGCATCATTAGTTACACCTGTGCTTTTCCTGCTATGACATCAGATAATCTCATTAAAAAGAGGTACACATGCACGTGCAACCAACCGAATAGGACTCCAAATTAATCTTTGCAAATAAAAAGCAATATTTTTGTTTCCTAAGATCCTCTTCAAGCCCAATTGCAGTGGGTTGTAATGTTCAGCGGTGTATCGTGCATGCATTAGCAGCACACTCAGAAGTCAAGTGTTTTTAGTGTGCACACTGACAATTTTGAGTGTTCCCTAAATTCATTGCTTATTCACTGTGTGTACACCGCAAACTCAAAACCTGCTTAGAGCTTCTAACATCATATCGAATTTGAAAACTTTTTCCTTTCACCAGCTCATATTAGTAAGTAAAAGTAAGCGTTCTTCCTTAAATGAATATTCTCTTGCAAGTAATCACTTTATAGAAGTAAGATTCAATTCCACAGTGGTGTATAATGCAACCCTGGTCTAAATTAAACCCTCTCTACAGTAAATAAATCTAGTTAAAGCTGAAACAGCTGGAAGACTCAGCATAGCTTGACAAAGAGGCAAGACAATATTCTTTCATTGAGGCATAACAGTTTGCAGGCCAGCACTGAAAGGGAAAACAACCTAGAGCACGAGGCTGAAAAGGTGAAAAATGAATTGCAGAAGATGGAGATGGAGATATGCGGTAGAGAGGTTGAGGGAGGTTATCTAATAGAAAACACATTTTAAAAGGAAAGGCAAATGAGTAATGCACAGGCATACTGTCGCAATAAAACAACTAACCAAAACACAGAAGAAAGGTTGACAAATGGCAGCAAGGCTGGTGTAAAGTGAGGGGGAAGGCTAGGGGCACAGACCAGTGACTGACAGGCAGACAGAGTGTGTGAAAGCGGCTAGAGAAATAAGGGAGTGACAGAATGAAGGATTGAGTGATTGAGGGAGGAGGGGTGAGGGGTGAGGGAGAGAAATGAAAGGGTAAGGATACAGGGCTGGAGGTTATATATCAAAACTGCAGAAAATAAGAGTAAGGCTTGTTCTATCATAATAAAGTCGGCCAATCTACAAAGTATCGGAGCAGTCCACTGCAAGTTGAGTTTCTACTGCAAACTCTATCAGAAATCTAATAAAGCCTTTTTCATTATTGATTCTTACACGGACAGGTCAAAAAAAGTTGCGGCGAGAGGTCTCAACACATCTTATTTTGTTGACTAATCTCTACAAGGGACAGTGGAGGTGTATGCAGACGGTTGCACAAACTCACCATCTTCTCATACAATGGGGTGTTTTTCTTTCTGTGTGTGAGGTAGCAGGAGGGGCTGGGAAACGGTCCCAATATCTGATAGCGTTGCGTTCATTGCTCCATCTCATGTGGCGCCGCACTGACTGTTATTAAAAACTACCGAGTAATATCTGAACTGTCAGTCATTCCTGAGATTAAAGACTGAGCCCTACTTTCTAAGCACCACAGGCCTGGATAAATCATTATCAGCTCCCGGAGCCTTGGGTACCAAGCTTACATTAGGTTAGTCTTAGGCTAGGCGAGCAAACCCCTCCCCCATCTGAGTGGGACTGTAAAAGTCTGCTCGGACTTATGATGATGAAAGCAAATGATTTGATGCCATTGATTTAAGAAAATGTTAAAGCAACATGGGATTCAGTGGGTTACATGTGAGAGCTAGATAAATGTTTCCTTCAATGGTTGTTGGAAATGTCAGAATCATTAGCTAAGGTCCCGCAAGTACACTTAACAAGAAACAGAAAGGTTTCAGTTGTACTCTTCCAGCTTTACACCAAATGTTTAAGAACCTGGGGATTCAAAACCACACAAGGGATTACAAAGGAAAAATGACCTACAGTGTTTGCTTTTAACTCCTACTTGTGTCACAGGATTGAACATAGCATAACATAATGACTAATCTCCTGATAGGTCCCATACTATAGGATGACTCTTGACTCTCGGAAAAAAAACTCAGAAAGGTTACATTGTGGTTTTTAAAATATGACTACAATTTGCTCGAGAAAAGGTCTGTTGTTGAAAATATTCACCAGTGTTATTTGTGGATTTATTGAGATGGAACATCTCTCGATTATGTTTCAATTAGCTTCTGGTCCTCGTTCTCTAATGCACCTGTCCTTCAAACTCAACTCAGCCTGATTCACTATCCTACAGAGCTAATATCATCCTATATGTATTTACAGTGCTTTACAATTTTGTTTAGACAACCTGTCCTTAAAAAAAGGCAAAAAAAATTGTAGAAATCTGTCAAAAACTTGTTTAAATTAAAAATTATATTGTTATTTATTAGGCAAATAGCAGACTGAATTCACAATTTTATGTCAAAATAAAAATGGCACACTGGTCCTCACTTCAAATAAGAAATTAATCAGGCATATCATTCTCCACAAAAATATTCTTATCTTCAAGAATACAATAAATAACTGTAATTGGGCATCTTAATTAAATAATAATAATAATGCTAATAATGATGATAAATTCACAGATTAAAAACAATAATTATATTTTAGCATTTATATTATAATTTCAATTAAAGAGCTGGGAAATTACACAAGCATAAGAAAGATTTTGGTAATTACCAATGCTGTTCATTTAGGCCAGCTGTGGGATAGACCTCACACTGGGTGCTGGTCTAAGAAATGTGTTAAGCACTGTATATGGTCATTATAAATGCATTATACACTTGCATTTTAAATGGATTATGGCAAAAATAACTTGGCTTACCAAATTAACAGATACTTAGAATTCACTGTTACACATATTGATATAAAATGTATTCATTTACTTCCAAAGATACGTACTCATTAATATAAAAGAATAGGAAACTCATTTAGACACTTATTTAGAGATATGCATGTGACACTTGGACACAAGGTAGAAAGCACCCAGTAACACCACTCTACTGTGGTTATCTTGGATTTAAGCAAATTTAGTGTTTGTAGCTCCTTACATGGCTTATTCCACATAATACATCACACAAAATCATGAGGCTGATAATCATCTTTATCTTCATCGTATTTAACTATTTTAGTTCACCATACATGGCTAATTGGTTTTAAACCACACCCCATTATGTTCGGCTGGACATTTCTTGTTCTCAGTGGAGATTACACCTTTACTGCATTTTTTGTTTGTGTCAGATTGACCAAATCTGAATCCCAAATTCTGTAACAGGCTTGTCACCATCATTTCCTGCACTTTATTATAGCTGGCTGTTCTGATGTGAGTATTATTATTACACTGAACACAACAGTATTTATGATTTCTAGCCTAAGCCTCCGTGGTGCAGGGTCTCTGAATTCCACCAAACTCCTAAATTATCACGCTATCACGTTGTCTGTAAAAATTAAAATCATCACTATGTTTTCACAGCTTGTGAAAGATGATGCCTGCTGCCCAGAAAATTAAAGCACCTCCACGATCCTAATCAACAAATTAGTTTTTAGGTTAGGTGGTCGCCAATTTGGTACCTTAGGTGAATTTCAGTCTATTACACATACTAAAAAGACTGGAAACTACCGAGAGATTGTCATGGACAAGTGAGTGTGTGTGTGCATTTGTGAGGTTTCTAACAAACACGAATGTCAAGTTAATATTAGACTGTATTTTCAATATCCTCTTTATTTCTCATACACACCCAAAAGCAAGCGAGCAAAACAATAAGAAGACAATGAATGGCAAACAGTTCTTATCTGAGTTATGGGTTAAGGGGCATTTTCCTTATCTTCATCTTTTCATGCTGAAAGTTGGCCTCGGGTTTGTGACACTAGAGCTAGCGCCACACTAACAGGTGCAAACAGGTCAGGCTAAACTCTGCCCCGTGGGTAGCGGAGAAGCGATAGGGATTCCCTGCTGAGAGCGTTACTTCATTACTGAGAGCCTGTACGTATCTAAACCCAGCCTTAAGGCAGAGAGGGGCCAGTCTGGAGATATTGAATTCACACTTTCACTCGTAACTCAAATATGCAGAGGGGTTGTTTTTTTTTGCCACAGTGACTGTCTTTTGTCTGCTAAAACCCATTTTTTCAGGTCTTCTCAAGTTGAGAATGATGGCAGTCACTGAAATTTCATTCATTCAGCTTATGTGAGACAGGAGAGGATGGTGACAGTTAAATGACTAATACGAGATCAGCAGTGATTAGAAATTTAGATTTTATATATACGTGCTATCTAAAAATCACATAAATGCTTAACAGCTTTAGAGATTTTCAGAATACAAAAGGAAACTTCGCAAATTAAAATGTAGTCACCGATCATCTTAGTGTTTATATAAAGAGATCCAATGGTCACAAACTCACAAAAGGTACCGATTTTTCAAGTCAAGCTTTCTTTACCACCCTTCAAAGTCAGCACATTTCCAGGAAGTCTAAATGCTGCCTTTCTTTCAAATGCTACAGGACTCTTTAGTAGGTACAACTTACTAATATCAGGCTGGAAAGCCTTCAGAACTGCCTTAATGCTTCATTCTATAGATTTAGCAAAGTGTGGGAAGCAGCACACCCATGATGAGAATCTCCTGTTAAACTACATACAAAAGTGTGTTGTTGGATTGAGATCTGGTGCCTGTGGAGGCCATTTAAATACTAATGTTTCTGAACTCACTGTCATGTTCAAGGAAGCAGGATCTGGACTTTCTGACATGGTGCATTGTGGCCATAAAGGGATGGAAATGGTTAGCAGCAACACTCGGGTCCAAGGTCTTCCAAAAAAAAAAAAAAAAAAAAAAATCCCCCCACATCACCAGTTAATACAAGGCATGACAGATCCATGATCTCATGTTGTTTACGCCATTACGCCATTATTCTGAGCCTAATATTGAAATTTGCAGCAAACATTGAGGCTCATGGCGAGACTGGCAACATTTTCCTGGTCTTGGTGTCCAATTTTGGTGAGCCTGTGTAAATCATAGCCTCCTGTTCTGACAGGAGTGGCACCCAGTGTGGTCTGTTGTTTGGTCATTCTCCTCTGACTTCTTTCATCAAAAAGAGAGACCATGCCAACACTGGCCATGAAATAACAGCATTTTAAAAAGCTATAAATTACAAACGGTCAGTGAATAATGCCCCATTTGTGGACATAAATCACCAACCGACAGTTTTATGCTTTGCACTCTGCTTCACTTCATTTTAACTTGCTTTTTATTTTTGCTGATACTTAGTTACCAAAACTTTGGTAAGTTTAGGAACAGACTGCAGCTTGAATAATAATCTGCCCCTTCACAACCCTCCACACTGAGAGATTGCCCAGTGAATGTGACGCCAAGGGAACTTTAACAAGGGTCCAAATGTTCAAAGCTGGGAGTGAGAGAACCACATCACTACTGACTAAACCCAGTGTGTCACAGGACAGACGCCAAAAGTGACTTTCTACATAACTTTCCTTCAGCACCTATGACGAAATAGTGTCTGAGACTGTGATTAGAGGGTGTGAAAAAACACATATATGAAATGTAACTCCCTGTTACCCATTTCTAAAGAATTGTGCTGCTTTTTCTTTATCTTTATATATGTCTTATAATGCTGCAATAACTGTAGCATGCCAAAAAAACCCAAAGCACTGCAGACCAGATACAACTTCTCCATAAAGCTTCTCTTAAGGCGAGTTTCTCTGTGCATCTCTCTAAATTCTGCTACCTTCTGTCGAGCTATTTTGAATATTGTCTGGGTATCAGCGTGAGCCTCTTTTGTGTTCAGAGCTTCCAAACATGACTCATCATCACCTCAGGTCCTTCTATTCAAAACCCAACCACAAAGTAGTGACAGAGATTTAAGCCCGAATACAAAGAGAAGAAGGCACAGAAGAGTTACATAGCAATGAGGTGTTTTAATAATGTTCATGCACATTGTTGATTTCAGTTTGCATGGATTTTCAAGAGGCTTGTTACTGAAAAGACTCAATGAGAACTAAAAAAAATAAAGAAACAAATAAAAATCACACAGCCAATGCGAGAGTCTGCAGTCACAGTGTCTCTATTAGCCAGATGAGATTTATGAGTCATCCGTGATAAGAAGTAACCCTAACTCTAAGTTATGCATAAAATTTTGTGTTAGTTTTGTGTGCCAGACAAAAAGTGAGGAGATCACAGACTCCTTAATATTCATCCCTAGTATCATGACTCCAAGGAGAGCTATTGACTGATCTTGTAATACACTTCCATCTCAATAACTACTTTTTATATTTGAGTATTTCCTGTTATGTTTCTTGTATTTTTGGGGGACAAAACTCATTCTTATGAAGAAAAAACAAACAAACTGTCAATATATCGGCTGATATTCTTTGACACAGGGTTGACACAGCTTCAGAGTTATGCAGCGGTGTGTTTGCCCACTTCCTGATTTCCTATTTTTTTGTATTTTTGTCACATTTAACTGTAACTCCTGAGAAGGTTCACCACAACACATTACAGTTTTGTTGAAGGGGGGGGGGGGGGGGGGGGGGGGGGAATGAAAGGCTCAGCGTTTATTAACTTTCCATCAATATTTTTCAAAAACTAGTTAAAACCTTATTGTGAAGGCTTTGACTCACTCAACAACACCATCTGCCCAGATGTGATCCTACACTATAATACGTTGCCACATGTGTTGCAGTCAATGCAGCCATTTTTGCAAACAATGAAGCTGCTCAGCTGGAATCACAGCTAGCATGTTAGGAGACATTTTCCAAATTACCCACTGTATATTTTGCTGTTTTATTTATGTTTATCATGTTTTAGGTAAAAAGAAGGTTTTATCTTGGTGAATATGAGTACATATGCTGATACATAGGGTTGTGCGATATGACCAAAATCTCATATCCCGATATAAGAATTCTATCGTCCGATAACGATATAAATCACAAAATGTAACATTTTCTGTAAATTCTGTGAATCTCGGGCAGCTCGACTTGCGTGAAGTATTTCCAGCTGCGCTTCATGTAGCTGGAGTCAAGTGTTTTAACCGATGCATGAAACTATACATTTTTAGACATAGGTTGTAACGGCCGCCGTTTTCTTTGTGAGTATTTATTACACAGGGTGCTGCGGGGAAAAGCCTGTTCCAACGTTTGAGTGTAAGGTTTATTTTTTTAGCACCTGGCGGCTCTTTTTTACTTCTCATCTGTAAATAATCTGCTCTTTCATGTGATTCAGTTTATTTTGAAAAGTCTCAACAGGATCTTGAGCTTTATTGTGAAAGGTTTATGTGGAACATAAACAAGCGGACAGGCGATGGTGTTACCGTCGTTGTTGCTAACCACAACGCATAAAAACAGGCGCTTGTCCATCGGTAGTGTGGTTATATTAAATATAAGAGAAATAGAGAACTTTAAGAAATTAATGTAGCCACTACAGTGACCATCAAAATAATGAAAAAATATTGCCGTAAACAGTTTATTTTGCGAGACCAAGAAACAAAACGATAGACGTTTTTATATCGTCATCCGATATATATCGTTATATTGAACAGCCCTACTGATACATATGTAGCTGCAATAGGCTGAGATGGGTTAATATTATTAAAATCCCCTTCGAACACACAAAATCCACATTTGTCCTGAACCTGTTTGGTAGCAAAACTGCCTAAGGCGAAAAATAAATTAAAGACGGAGAGTGAATGTGTGATCAAAACTATCCACCTCATTAATGAAACTGAGCAGTTAATTAGTGCTGCACCCTTAGGGCGGTACACTCTACTACCAAGACTGTCCAAAAACTCACATATGATCCCACTCTGTGTCAAACAGTCTGTTGACATAGCTCTAATAATTTCTACTCAGACCATGAGTACAAAATAAAAAGGATTGCTGCACTGCAAGGCTTTGCACTGGATTGCATCAGTGCACCTTATGAACTTTAGTGTAAAACTGCATGTATGGCATAAAACCAAATCACGCACTTATTAAAAAAAAAACTTTACACACACGAGACAGAAGCAATACAGCTCAAACTGCATAACCGCTAAACGCTCTTTCATCTCTTTCTTCCTCTACCTTTCAAATTTGACTGAACAGCTTTTATCTTTGATTGATCCTCTTTCAAACCTGATTGAAAAAGTAACAAGAGGAGCACTATAATTTCACCACTTCTGCCACACAACAGGGGACACATTCAGCACATTAAACCTGGCCAGAACCGCAGGGGAAAACTTGCATGATGTGTCTCTGCTTCTGTTTATCTCAGGTCTTGATTAAAATATTAATGAGATGTCAAGAACCTCTTTCTTCTTATTGAGGTTACGTCAGAAGAGATGCAATAAAAGACAACTCTTTCAAATGTGTGTTGACAAAGGAAGGTGAGGAGAAAGCTAAGGTAACTAAGGTGTGTGTGTGTGTGTCCATGAGTATCAAATTAATGCTCCAAACAAAGGCTTTGCTGACTGTGACGATGACTTAATAATTACACGCAGCAGGCCGACAGACCTGCATCTGTGCAGAAGAATGTCCTTATACAGGGAACAAGTGGAGTGTGTGATAGTTCACAACAAAGGACTGAATCAAGCAGTGGAAGTCTAATGAACTTAAGTCTTTCAAGTAAACACACAGCAAGAGCAGCACTCGCACACTGAGTAGTTGATCGCTTTGCCATTTACGGCTCATTAACTGATGGAGATCATCGATTACTCAGCCGCTTTGTGTGTCAGCTGCATTATGAGGAGAATATGAAGTTTTTAGGCAGGATTTTTTTTTAAATTTTTATAACACACCAAAGAAAATGTAATTCTTTATACTAAATCGGGGCGGCTTCACCTATCTCAGAGAATCCTTTTACAAACTAACCTCAGTTTATTAAGATAAGGTCATGAAGACAGAGTGATGAAAAGAAAAAACCCTTTACAGATAATCTAGCAGCTGCATAACAGATCTGCTCTTTGGGTAATTTACCATCTGTCTTAACATGAAACATGGTTCAATTTTCTATTTACTTTTTATAAATGGAACAGAAGAAGCTACGAATGCGGTATATTGACTCTTGCTCCAGTTTCTTCAAAAGCTTCATCGAACGCATATCTTATGTTTGCCAAAACTTTGCTGTAAACCAAGCATTTCAACTGCATTGTGCATCATTTCTAAATAGGAATAAAATAGGATAAATAGGAACAAATAGGAATAAAAAGCAGAGGTATGCCAAATTACACAAAAACTGGACTGAAAATCAGAGGTAACATGTCATATGGAGTGAAGAATGACTGAGTGTCTACAGCCATCTTTAAAACACAGTGGAGGCTCTGTCATGGCTTCAGGCTACATTCACCCAGTGCTGTTAGGGGATCTTGTCAAAACCGATTAAATTATGAAGTGCTGTCAGGTTTTGATCCACCATGGAAAGTGTCTGATGGGCAACTACTTTGTTTTTCACCATAAATATGATCCAGAAAATCCTACTGAGGTATGTTTTACACAGAGCCAAAGCAGTAAAACATACCTCAGTAGGATTACACACCATCAAACACTATCATTGATGGACTGGCCTCACAGAGCCCGAACTTCAGCATCACTTAAGCAGCGTAGGATCATCTCGACAAACAACAAAACAAAGAATAAAAGTAGTCAGACTGAATATTGACTTACAAGCAGGTTAACCTACAGAAAGACTATCTTCCCCCAGAGTGATCTTTCCTTTAGACTATAATACTATATATAATATAATATAATATAATATAATATACTATAATTCGGTATATATTTGCACCTTTTCAATACATTGCTGCACCTATTTCCCATTTTCTTAGCAAAATGCACAGAAATAACTAAAATAAATTATAGCATCAAGGACTAAACTGAGTGTTTAGCTGAAGTCGTACTTTGCCCTGTTTTGGTTTACACCACGTCCCGAGCAAAAAATCTGAGGGAAACAGCAAGATAAGGTCTTTGTGGGTTAATCACTTTTAGTGATCCCTTTTAACTCTACATGAATCACCTGACCTAGCGTTGGTAGGTCAGGTGATTACTGCTGCTTTTAATGTAATGACAAACTTCTGCAAGAGACAAAAAACAACTGCCATTTAAATTACATGGAAAATAACAAAATAAGGAGTGCATAAAAAGCTGAACAGCTCTCAGAGGAATAAATAGAGACCTGAAGATTTATGCCTGTTTGCTGCTGACTTGTCGCAGGGGGCACTGCATAATTCATTAAGGACAACTGCGTCGACAGTTCCACTGACTTTGCTTAATACTGAATTAGACTTGTTGGTCTGCGCTGGAGGAATATCCTCTCAAAGCAGTGTCCAGCACTACATAAACTTTAGTTATGTAGTGTAACAGCAGCACCAGGGATGGATCGGGTTATAAATAGGACTCCTTATAGTCCAACTGCCCACGCAGGTTGCTGACACCTGCATACTTTGCTTCGGGTTGAAGGAAAGTACACAGTGTTGAAGGGAGGAATGAAAGGAATAATCAGAGGACAGACAGATGTGTAGCAGGAGGAAGGAAAGACCTTTTATGGAATGCCAGGAAAAACGTGTTCCCTTCACTTTCTTGTCCTAATTTCTCAAACCAGCCCCCTGAAATCTCACATTTCATTCTTTCTATTTGCCTGAATTTTGTTCATCACCAGGCTCCCCCACCCCCTCTGCAACATTAGACGCTCATTCTCTCTCACCCACTCTTTTTCACTGGCATCCTCTGAATTCTGTGACTTTTTGCCTTCTGTACCCACATACATATATACTCCTTTCTCTCATTTTCTCTCTCTCGCTGTCTCTCTTTCTCTCTGTAAGCCACTTGTTACCATGGTAACCCCACAATAGGCCTTATAAAGCTAATAAGTAGAGAGAGCAGGCGGGATGAGCAGCGTAGCAGAAGAAGACGGAGGAGGGGAAAAAAATAGAGGAAAAAAAATGAAATAGAAAAATAAATGGGTGCCAATCTATTCCTGGTATTGGAACTTCAAGCAAGGAGAGTGAGGGAGACACACATCCAGAGAAAGAGTGGAACAAATAGAGGTATACATATTTAGAAGGCATTACTGGCAGCATCTATAAAGTGCTGTAGGACTTATATAATAGGTTTTCATAAGCAGGGTGATAAGGCATTACACATCCATTATAAGAAGACAATCCCTCCCCCAGAATGTAAAATTTTAGTATGTCTGCATCAGCAGCCAGTTTTTATAACAAGATTTTTTTCTATATGCTCTAAAGGTTAAAATAGTAATGTGATGCTTCCTCCTGAAAAATAGAGATAAAATGGATTTATTGATTCATGTTTTTAATCTATAGCCAAAGACTAAGTTCCAAGGACTTAATCAAGAAAAGTAAATTTAATCAAGTCTTTAAGTAAAAGAGCTTGAAATTTTAGAAAAAATGTTTTACTTGTTTTCTGGAGAACAGAGTTAAAAGTTGTCACACCCATCAAGAAATGATATGACACATCAATCCTGTAAAAAGAATTAGAGGTTAACGGGATAATGTATCAGCTATTAACAGAGCCAAGCTAGTGAGTCTCTAATATATACTCTGTCTTTAACATGGACTGTAAATAAAAGATGTATCCGGCCACCATGATGTCCTGCACTTAACAAGGTCCATCCATAGACTGCATAATACTGGATAAATAGAGTTATGATAATCATATCAATAAGGTCATCAGAACGGCTTTTTGTCACACTCGACTTGCTGGACTATCCAAACCATCAATAGTACAACTTTGACAACAGCAGTCAAAGTCCTTACATGGAAATTTGAACATATTACCCCAGTGTTAAAGTCATTTCTCCTATTTCAACACATAATTACCTTTAAAATGCTTCTATTAGTTCATAACGCTCTCAATAGTTTGGCTCACTATTACATCTCCGACTGGTTCAGTGTCTATAACCCAATTAGACCTCTCAGGTCACCAGGTGCAAATCTTGTGACTATTAGATCCAAGTGTGCTGAGTGTTTCAGTTACTGTGGTCCTTTTCTTTGGAATACATTCTCTGCAGACGTCAGGTCAGTCACAACTGTGTCTTCATTCAGAAAGAAACTTTCTTTTTGGGAAAGTCTTTCTGTTCTCACAGGTTTAAGCTACATCCACGCTGGGAACCATTTGCTCATTGCATATCGCATTAAAGCTGACAGTTCGTTGCTTGCAGATATTCCACGCTCCAGCTGCCTAGGTGACCATCTAATGTATTTATGTATTTACTACCAGGTCACGTATCAATCAACAGTAATCTTTACTCTCACTGGTAGTTGCTTCAGTTGCCCGCCTGGAAGTTGAGAAAACTTTATCTCAGGTCCGATGCAAGTTTATAAGAACTGACTCGTTTTTGGAACCAGCACCAAGTGGTCACTCAAGGAACTTCAGCCTTTAGGTACTTAGGCAATAGGCAATAGTAGTAGTTACAGTCTACAAATAAGGACATGAGTGGTATCAGTCTACTCGTGCCTATTCTCCAGGAGAGTGAAAAAGTATGTTTTCTAAAATGAAAATAAAAATGTATTAAAAAGTTTGAACAGCTCATGATTAAAATGTTACAGATACATGATTAGCCACTTAGCTTACTCCTTTTTGAATATGGTAAATTCTTAAGATTGTTTACAATTAGAGTAAGTTAGCCAATCATGACTGTAAATAACCTGGAATGTAATTTAACTGATTGTTTGTCACTCTGTTCATCTTTCAATATTTATGAACAGAGCAAATATCTTACATAGTACAGTATATGTTATTGCATTCATTCAACCAATAATTGGATGCATAATTATTAAGTACAGGATCAATGCATTGATCCAATGCACTGAGAAGTGGGATGCCTTTTAGGCAACAGTGTCCAAAAGACACTTTAAGTGGTTGTGCATTCTAAATGAGCCACTGATAACCTATTTAAGCACGAGAACCTTCTTGCAAGCCATTAAATTTTTATGTATCCACTCAGCAATTCAACTATGAACACTATCCATGCCCGATATATTTACATAGTGTCAGGCAATGTTTTCAAAAGTCAAAAAGAAGAGATTTTCGAGACTGTGATCAATAATTGCTCCTCAGTTTCTGTCCTCAGAAGTCATCCACCAGATATCAGTGACAGGCCAAGGCTCATTATGTAGCTTTAAGAGGGAAATAACACAGTCTTGTAACATAAATACCACCGCAATGCTTCAATAGGAATACTAGATGAAGATGTCTCATTCAGTTTTACGCCTGTGTGCATGAGTGTGTCTGTGTGCATGCACCTGTGGATTGATAATGAATGTGTTTTTCCCCTGCTGAGGCTCTACTCAGATCAAAGTCTAGCAGGGTCTCTGAACTGCTCCCGGATGAAACACACAGACAAAGACACACACACTTCGAATATGTCTCCTGCCTGGACAGCTTCCCTTGCTTTGCCTCTTTTGTTGGAAGCCCGATAGCTGCGGGTGTGAGGGACAGTTGGACTGAAAGCCAGGTGAGAGAAGGAAGTATTACCACGTCACAAGCTAACCATCGCCAAGGCCACCACTTTTCCATGACAACAGGGATTTTATCACTATGGTAACACAAACGAGGTTCTAGGAAATGACACCAAGGAAACGAAGGTCAGAAATAAATATCTCATAATACAGAAATACTTAAATTAAATATTGAAAATTAAATATTACATTGTGCCGACATAAACGTACAAAAATTATTTTTTAATAAAAAGGGGGATTTACTGTAGGACTTGGTATTTCAAGCAAAAATAATATTCAGTGTTGACTTAGAACTATTCACTCACCCACTTCTAATCTCCAGTGGTGGTGCATATTTCTGGTACATCTGTCATGCTAGCTTTACCTGGTGACGTTTGAGCGGAGCCTCATTTTTCTTTATTTCTCAGAACATTTTGACAGCTGTAATAGTCTTCCACTTTTGACTTTTCTCCTGTTTGCTAACTACCATCAAACCTTAAAGTGCCATTTTTACATTATAGCCACCTTATACATACACACATAAAACCAGGAGTAGAAATCGTCGCATGAACGACTTGATTTTTTATAATTTAAGGAATATTCAAAAATATTCCCTAATTTACACAGAGACATACATGGTAATGGAAAGTCCATGATGTTAAAAATGTGTCAAACTCATAAATATGCAGTCACAATTTTTTAAAAAGGGGCACATGAATAGTAAACATGCTTGCATCAATTAGCATTTATGCTACTTTTTTATTTTGTGAGCTTAAATAAATGCAGTGAAATGTGCACGTGTGCAGATTTAAGACTCAGATGCACTGATTACGGGACTCTTATATGAACACCTCATTCATTACTCCGAATATTCCTTTTGGAGAAGAAAGTTTGAAACTCAGCGGGGGAGAGCATCTAATGATGAAACAGTGTTTCATCTGGTGTGACAGTAAAAGCCACCAGGTTATGGCCACCAGAATAGAATGAGTAGAAATATGATTTCAATTTCCTGGGACCCAGGACAAAGAGATTAGGGTTTTATTTGGTTCCTATGCAGTCAGAGTTTAAGCATCACTTACACCAAGGCAACAGTGACAACATGTAAAAGGAAAACATGAGGAAAAAAAAAAAAAGGTGGGCTTAGCTATGTTATAATGAGCAACCCAAGTGCAAGAAAAATGATGCACCACATGGCGAAACATACAAGCAGTCATTATATTCACTTTCAGATAAAATATGTGCGTTATGCATTATTAGAGTAGATATTTAGTAAGAGAGGAGGTCACCAAGACACCAGCTGGCTTATACACATGAGAAATGTGGCATTTTAAATATTCTGAACAGATTTTACATTCCCTTTCATTTTAGCTCAAACCACATTTCACTCCCTCTCTACAGATGCTTCACTGAGAATAGACCCCTCTGATGATAAAACACCACTAATCCAAAAATAAAGAATAATTCAGGCAACATGTTAGTGAATATCCAAAAAAACCACATTATTCACAACCATGTTATTTTTCATCAAACTGATATGACAGATTTTTTGGTCAGGCAGCAAAGAATGAATAAATCTCTTTAATTATTTTTCTTAATTGACCAAATGATAAATTAGTTAGGAAAGACACTCATAGAACAATAAATAATTAAAACAGCCCTTTAGATGCCACCTTAAACTTGTACACTTCCCCTTTAATTCCAAAGTTACTCAGTCTTAATTTGCATCTATTAAAACAGGAAGAAGTGTTTTAGTAGCTTTGATTGCTGCCATTACATTAATGCAAAGGGTTATATAAATAGCACAGCATTACTCCTTAGAGAAGATATCTGTGTTGCTTCCCCCTCCTTCCCCTCGGGGAAGTGAGATGTCATTACATTCCAGGTAAAAGACTTGTTCTCACTTGAGGCTCAGGCCTTCAATAATGATCATCTTGTTTTGTAACTGGAAAACTGAAGGTAAAGGGCATTTAATGCTTCTTACCTGTGAGCTGACAGTCGTCGTTGGAACCTGCAGAGTCCTCCTGGTTGGGGCTGAGCGGAGGGCTGGCGGGGGGACTGGTGCTGAAGCTGGCGTAGCCGAGGGAAGAGCTCACCTCGCTGGGCTCACAGCTGTGGTTGACCGGCCTTTGGACATCCAAGGATGAAGACAGAGAGGTGCGCTGTTTGGGCTGGGAGAAGAGAAGACGAAGGGTTTGAGAGTCCAAAACTTTTTTGTTTGAGTGTTTAGTTTTGTTTGGGTTGCTTGAAAAAAGGTTTGCCAGACAGATTTTTTTTTTGCTTCCCGTCTGAATAAAAAACTTAAAATTAACTCTCAGTATGGTTTTGTATGTTGCGATTTCAGTTTCACATTTTCCTAGTAGCAGGGTACTTATTTGTATATCTTTTGATTACTGTGTTATTATGACCTGTTTCTGTTAGATTTATATTGTTGGATTGTCATTTATGCTTAGAAATATCTACTCATATATGCTTAGAGTTTTATAATCAATGTCATGTTGGTAGAGGGTTGATCCTTAATAGTCTGCAAAGACTTTGTGTGCATTCCAGAGTGTTCTGGCATTCACACCCACATCCTGGGAGCATGGGAGAGGTCGTACCTTCGCTTATTGTTTTGTGGTATGATAAACATATCTATATCTGTTTTAGTCTAAGTGCCTTTTGTTTAGATGAACTGCTGGGCTTCCAGACCAGCAGGTTTAGGGAAGTTGTTTATAGGGTCACACTCTGACCACACACACACACACACACACACACACAGCAGTGTTACGAGGGAGCGGACGAGAGCAACTGGGGTCAAGTGGAAGGAACGTCACTTGGCTCGGGCCTCCCTCGTATACGAGAAATATAAAGAGCTCTGCTTGGTGTTCAATGCTTTTTGCTGTGTAACTGAACTGTCCTGAACATTCCAGCGAATAGGTTTATGCTACAAACTTATCAGTTACCTGTTTATGAATGAGGTTTTTTAGGTTTTTACTAAGTCAGATCCTACATTACATTATGTTGTGTTGCAGCTTTATGTTGTTCATGACCAGATCGCCACTAAAAGGGAACCATTGCAAGAATTGCAATTGCAAGAATTTACAGCTTTAGAGAAACACAGTTCTCTCTGAACAAACAGCCCCTTTTTGATTTATACCAAAAATAAAATGCAGTTGCCTGCAGCTCAATAAATGTTCCCACTCATCATGAGATGTAAGAAGAGTCATCTGTTTTTCATCACTCGTTTTACCACAGGGACCAGCTAATAACTTTAATTACCAATAAAGCAATTTTCCTTATTTTTGTTTTGATCCTCTCGCCCTTTATTTTCATTTTCCTTTTTATACGAAAGATCCACTTCTGTTGCTGAAGATCTTGTGCTTTCTCATAGTCAAAAGCAAATCCCTTTATTATTTTATTTTATTATTTTCTGGATGAGTTTATGGGTGGTGCAATCACTGCTAGGAAAAGGAGAAATGGATGCAGCAGTTTATTGAAACATGTGGAAACATACATGAAAATACACCATATGAGGCAAAAACACAAAGGCATTGTTTTAAGTCAAGGCATGTATTCCTATTGTTTCAAAAAAAAAAAATGTGTATAACATAAGATATGGACATCTGTTTTTTCCTCACGTAAAACTGGGATGCAAGATAGCAGATGACAGAGGTAGAACAGGAAAAAGAAGCGAGCCAAAATGGCTGCTTAGAAGACGCAAATGTGAGTGATAAAGTGAGACAGGGGACAAATGAAACTGTAGACTGGCATCTGGTAAACACATCTTACATAATGAGGCATTTGCAGCTCTCAACAACCTGCTGCTAAGCTTCACAAACAACTCAGGCAGTCAAAACCCTGCTGGTGCATGTATATGCAATCACAACTCAAAGGATGTATGCTAAGGGAATCAATAGAGTGAACTCTGAACGCAAAATATCATCCTGAAATATTGAGAGACAGACACACACACGCACAACAGAACAACCTTCGTAAGACCTTCACGGTCTATTTTGTGACTCAAGGTATGAAAACGAAACCTTGAGAGATGGGAAAAGAATATAAAAGGAAATGAAAGCAGGAGGAGGAGAGGACGCTCTTTTCTATGCATGACGCATTCAAATTGGGCTTTGAGATATTCGCCGAACTAAACTGGGATGAAAAACACAAAAGCAGAACAAGAACAGGGGAAAAGGCTGAGTGAGGATGAAAAAATGGAAAAAGTGAAGACACGCCGACTGAAAAGAAAAGCAATTAAGAAATAAAAAGGAAGAAACAAAAGAAACAATGAGTAGAGGTAAACATTTGAAACAGGATAGGGAGGATCAGGCCAAAAAGCAAGCGATCACTGACGAAAGTAAGAGGTACGAGATTGAAATACAGAACAAAAGAATGGAAAATAGGAAGAGAAGACAATGTACAAAAAAAAGGAAGGACAGTGAAAGAATGATTAATTTAACATAAATTTGAAAGCCTGGATATCTTTCTCTATTCTGGGAAATAAGTGCTGTTGGGTGAGAATACTAACGCTAACCCAAACTCTCATGTCTGTGCAGTATTTATGAAGCTGCAGCCTTTAAGCTAGCTTAGGGGAAAATCTGACAGTTTTTTTCTGCTTGTTTGCATCGATTAGACAAGGTACGCCATGCTGAGTGAGCTTTAAGGGTGCAGGTAGGCTGGGGTAGAGCTGTTTATTCCATTTCTTTAGTAAATTACAATCATTTCCAACTAACTTTACCAATAAAAGAAAGAAATCCACCCCAAAGTACACCGCTACTGAACTTGAAGATCAATTTGGTGCAGTGTGTTTGGTCTTTTAAGTTGAAGAATGAAGAAGAATTTTTGCACACACAGAGAGAAAATGACATCCAGCTAAGAGTGAACACTTCAGGATACACCACTGCTCAAGTCCAAGCTAAAAGAACCAAATATGGCACAGAGTTCATTTTTTTTTTTTTTTTTTGTGGAAAGTCAGTCACCAGGGAGTTACACGGCAGCAGCAGCAGAAACCAACAGAGTCTAAGGATGTTTAAAGGACCAATGCATCAACCAGACAAGATCACAACAACCCAGAAAGGGTACAGGGAGTAAAGACGGTGATGTATGAGCCCAACAGGGAAACACACTGACTGGGCAAGGGGAGGGACATTACAAGAACTAGCTGTCAAAGCCACGTATTCTCTTCATTAGTCTTTCCATTTGTCTTTGGTCGTGTAACAGAAGCAATTCTACACAAACCGACAACTTAGGCGTTGTTATCAGGTCTCTGCGATCTAAAGCGTACATAATCTGTGGAAAATAAAGACACTGCTACAAGCCATGTGTGACATGACTCAAAACGTGTTACTGGAAGTTTAACAACAGAACACCGAGGGCTCAAAATGAGATTAAGCAATCGTGAACACAGAATGAGTGAACTCCTTCAAATGTGACACCGTGGTATTTTAAAGTGGCAATCTGAGCCTTTGTGTGTCTCCGTCTTCAGGGAGTTTAATGGGTACATCAACTGCTCCTAAAGCATCCCTCTCTTACTGTACTTATCGGCAGCTCATCTATGTGCATTTGTCTTCCTCTTCTTTCAAACTATTAAATGTGTCTGTTCTCTAGACTTGTGCTTGTTAAGAGCCTGCACACGCACACTCATTAACGCATATAAGAAAAAAAACATGCACATGTGCCATAGCTCTGGCTGAGGCTTAGCGTTAACAATGCAAACAGGCAGCGGGCTAATGAACATGTCGTGCCCGATTGGAAGGGGATTAATGAGCATAGACACACGGGAACACACACACACACACACACACACACACCATGCATGACTAAACATTAGAAGAAACCATTTTCCTTCCTTTAACAACATAGCAAAGGGGGGGAAAGGTCATTTAACAAACTACGTGTGTTGAAATCCTAATAATTGACACTTTTGCAACCCAGCATTTGTGCGGTAATTAATCAATAACATGAGAATCTGATCTCATGATTAGAAGGTAGAAATATCACCACTTCTGATGAATGAAACTCCCCACAGAAATATTTACTATGCTTCTGAGGGAAGCAATGCAAAAAAACCAAACATAATATATGTCAAATACACCAAAGAATGAGGCTTATTTGTCTCTAAATGTTGCTTTTGTTAGTGTAACGTGAGCAGTAGACTCAAAGTTAATTATGATATTTTCAGTTGCTACAGCAGCTCGTCCTCTGTTAACATTAGCTTAGAGGTAATGATCCCAAATGCGGAGCATTGCAAATAGCATATGTCTGTCTTTTATTTCAGCTGCCACACACGTCCACAGAAAGATGTGAGCGTATACAAACAAGAAGGCAAAATGTTCAAAAGAGCCGAGCTGACGATGCTTCTGCTTCCAGAGGGCAGTGAAGAACAAGAGAATAGAAAAGATAAAGGAGTAAACATCTAAAACCTCCTTTTCCCCCCAATTCCAAAACAAACTCTTAACTGCAACTCTTACAAGTAGCATTCCGCTGCTCATCTCTGGATTTTGTACACTTTCTTTTGATGCATGCTGTTTTTGCCCCACTCAGCTATATGGCTCTGTTTTCTTGTGTGTTTCTTGTAATGATCAAACTTCTTTTTCATTATTTGCCTTAAGAAATATGTCATATGTCAGCCAATACCTTTTGATTAGCCACAAAGCAAGAAAGCATGAGATTAGCCTTGTCTCATGCTTTCTTGCTTTGTGGTAGATCTTTGTTCTGTCTTCACTGAGATATTTGAATGCTAATCAATAAAAAATAAAATAAAATAAAATCATGTACTGAATTTAAAAAGCTGCATTCAGTGCATGACATATTTCTTTTTTTTTTTTTTGGCCTGTCCCGTTTGGCTCTTTTGCCATCAGAATTGTTGTCTAAAGGCAAAGAAAGATGCCCAACGGATTTACTTTACCAAATTGACCATCCCAGCCTTGCCGTAATGGTCCATTTGATTCACCTTTTATTGTTTATTTTATTTTCACTTACTGAATACGGGACAGACTTGACTGGGGGAAAGAAGGGGAGAAAGAAAGAGGGAAAGAGAAACAGCTGAGAAGAGGGACGGGGGAGAAGGGCAAAAGACAAAAACCAACAGAACGGGCAGAGAAAAAAAAAGCATATATCAATCACCTGGATCACCTGCTGAGAAAGAAAAAAGAAAGCAAGCAGAAGAGAACAAGAGTAATAGAATAAACAACATCACAATGATATATGGGAATATGACAGTAAATACTAAATGTTAAACATTATTGTGCAGCACATAAGATCAACAGAACACAGTGTGCTTTGAGGTAGGAGCCAAAAAGGGTGTAGTTTGTGGGTGTGATCACCCGTGTGTACACCTGTGAGCATGGACGCACTTGTTTGTTGTTGTTTTTTTAAAAGGTTCCTTCATGTAATAATCTGCTAGAGGGTGTGGGGGGGCCACAGCCCCGTCCTCCAGGGCGTGAAGCAGGTGTGGAGGAGATCAAAACTCCAGACATCCAGAGGCCCCCAGAACACAAGAGACCAAGGAAGACCAACAGAGGGGCAGCTGCGCCACTGTCCCGGAAAGAGCTGAGGAGAGTCCCAGATGAGGGCTCACTCAGCAGCCGCGGAGCAGAAGCCAGGGGGAGTTGCAGTGACGCGCCCGTGAGCTCCGCCGGCAGCCAGCCGTGCCTGAGTGACCGAGCCCCAGGCCGAGAGGCCGGGGGCACCCCACCTCCGAAGTGGCCCGAGCGAGCCCCAGGCTCCAGGCCCCGATAAGCAGCCGCCAAGGAGTGAGCCGGTGTGTACCTGGACGCCCATCCCCGGACACAAAGAACCACCAACGCACCGATGTCTGAGGGGGTCCGCCACTGGCAGGGGAAGTGGTGGTAGGGGGAGACATATTTCAGCAACGTATACAATTTGAAGGTGACACAATTGCTGGTGCCAGACAAGGCAGTCTGAGTATTTTAGAAACTGCTGATTTCCCATAAAGCTATTTCTAGGGTTTACATAAAATGCATACCTTTACAACCAAACTATGCAAAAGGGCATCTCTGAATCCTCAATATGTTGAACCTTGAAGCAGATGGGCTACAGCAGCAGAAGACCACACTGGGTGACACACCTTTGGTTCAGCTGAGCATTGTTTAAACAATGCAGCCTACCCGAATACTATTCCCAACCATACCCATCCGTTTACGACCAATTGACCAATCTGCTGATGGCAGATAGCATGACAACGCATGCTCATTCAGTTAATTGCTCTACTTTTATTCCTCCATTAAAATACTGTAGATGTTCTCTGAAAAAGTAACACCATGCTAAAGATCTTTTTGTGAAGGGATTGTTCCTTTCTTCCTCTGTGACTCATAAATGTGGACGTAGGAGCACTTACATCTAATATACAAAATCTTTTTCAACATTTGAACTAATTACATGCTCTACGTACTATCTATTTATCTATCTGCTAAACATACTGCTCACCTGGTTGTTAAACATTTTAGTTTGTGGTTTTTAAAATGGGCAAATGTGGATTAAAGGTTTAGTCTATTTTAAAATTAAACCTAATAGCTAATGAAGAAAGTTTTAAATTTCAGGTGATGGCAGGTCCAATTTTCCAATCAATGATTTCCATGTGGAATAAAATATTATTGGAATCTGGCTCTCCTACTCTTTTATCCCGGACCTGTATCCAGTTGAGGTATTATGTGCAGACTATTAACCTTTTAAGGTTATGGTTAGGTCTTAGCATAAACCTAACCATAACCTAATTGTTACCCTCACACTAAAACCACTTTTTGAGCCTCAAAAATGCCTTCAAATTCGTGGGGATGGGCATTTTGTCCCCACAAGTATAGTAAACTTCCAATTTTTGGTCCCCACAAAGATATGTAAACATGATACACACACACAAAATAATCTTCCTAGAATTGTAAGTGTCCTCCCCACCATTCTCTGCTATCGCTTGCCATCCCTTGTGTTTATTTGCTCTATCCCTCAGTCAGATGAAACAGTCTTTTATTTTGTTCCATCATCTAAGATTGTGAGGAATCCAGGAAGTAATTTACCTTCTGTTTGTTACCAAGCACTGAACTTGTTTTCCCACCAAATCTATTGTGACAGATGATTTAAATGTGATGCAGAGGCCAGCAGAGACTAGCAGTCCTCTTGGCTCATAACCAATGATATGTATGAAATGCAGCATTTATTGAAAGCATCCAAATCCCGGTTACAAATCCTTTTAATACAGGCAGAAAACGGCAGGGAAAAGCTGAGATGTGCAACTCCCACTTGAGAGATTTTAGTATTAGCTTGAGTCACTTCTATTAGCAGTGCATGACCCAAGTCTGTCCTCTGGGGCCACCGGCTGGGAAAGAAAATCTCTTTAGCCACAAACACAGAAAGGTCTCCTACTTGTTGCAATAACTTGAAAATGTCCAGGTGGAGTAAGGAAGGGTTGAGAAAAATGAACTGAACAGTATAAACCGAGGGCCCCATTCTCTCCATTTTCTCTCGTCTTTTGTTACACAAACACACGACAATGTGGGCCATATGAAGAGCTGGCACAAACACTTAGATGTATTTATGGAAATATAAAGCAAGTGTTTACTGTAATTACAGACAAATCCGAGCAAACTTCCTGTGAGATTAACTAACAGGAGCAACACTGTTACAGCAGCCGGCAAGTGGCACAAGCAACAACCTCAGCATCTAACTGACTGATGGGAGTGAAAGGATGAATGAGCTCTAAACGCCAATGCGATTCGTAATCAGTCTGTGAGGTGTTGAGTGAAGATTCTAGAGGTTTGTTTTAGTCAAGAAAATGTGATAATTCTAGAAGTTCAAAATAAATCAATAAATATATAGAGAAATAGAGAGAGCATTTAGATCCCACCAGCACAAACGGTGACAACAATTCACAAGCATGTGTTGACTTTGTACAGAATACAAGGTCAGTGTCAGAGCATATATAATGGATGAGCATTCAACTTTGACAGGGGCATTTGGATAAAGTAACTTTGCTATTACACATTTTATTAAAAACAAAAAACAAAAAACAGGAATACATTTATGCCCACAAATCAGAGACTGTAAACTAAAATACACGGCACGTTCTGTTATTTTAAATTTACATAAATTTCCATTTAAAGCTGAGTGAATCCCATGAGACTGATACACCTATACACTGGGCCTACAGCCAATAATCAGTTGACATACATTTCAAGTCTTTGGATGTCACAGTCTTAGACCGTGGGAGGAAGCGGAAGTCCACGCATGGACAGAGAAAACATGCAAACTTTACAGCTGGGAAGTGGATTAGAACCTAGGACCTTCTTGCTGTGAGTCAACAGCGATAACCACTGTTTTGCTACTTTAAACCAAAATCATTAACCTGTCTGCTTGATTACAACCTTACACACATAGCACACTCACAGAAACCAACTCAGAAAATGCAGATATATCTGTGTTAGATTACAGATGCAAAGCGGTTAAATGAATTTACCACATACTGGGAAAGTTGCATATATATGACTGTGAGTGCAGAGTGCCCTCAGCACAGTTCCATTTGTTTTGCAAAGTTCAAGTAGGGTCATCAAGACTAGCTGCATAAGCTGATGAATGACCTCTCCTCAGTTCCAAAGAGACATCAAGGATATTTTGCAGAGTCTGACCTGCACAGGCTCATTGGTGACTGCATCAGAAACACCAACTGAATAATTAACCTCAGTTTGAGCTGGAATAACTTACCAGCAATGTGCATTTTTATGTTTTTCATTAGCGAACAGTAAACTTTAATTTAACTAATACTTTAGTTATATCAGCAGAATTTAGCTGAGAGGGCGCAGTGATCTTTTTAGATGGGCCTTTCCATAAAGCTGACGGTGACTACACCAAAGAGCTTCCTTGTCAGTTCCAACTGCTACTTTTTCTTTGTTGAAATTCAAGTGTGATGGCTGAAGTGGAATTATTAAAGCTGTTGAGCAACAAAAATGATCCTTGCAAATATAAGTTAATACCTACAGTAAAACCTGAGGTATCAGCAAAAGCAATGTAAATCTAACGTACACACTGAGAAAAAAAATACACATGTCAGATGTTGTTTATATGTTGGGTCCTTTTATCTTGTTGGTAGGTGGTTGCTAGGCAATGTGATGGGCGTCATATGATGTGGATATGAACTTTTTTAGGATATAAGTGAGGTCTTAATGTTGTGACATTAAAATGTGTTTTTTTATATGTGTTATATGTGCATAAATGGCATAAATGGGTGTTACACATGATCAAGGTGGTTCTTAGACAACACAATGACATCACAAGATCTTATTATAGATCTCCTGATGGTCTTTTTCAGTATGACGCTGATTAAAGATGTATACCTAGGCGTGCAAACAACACTTTAAAAATGGATGTCATGCTACTTTGTTGGCAGAGACCAGAGAGACCACCACCACCACCAAAAAAAAAAGACAAAAAACACACTGCATAAAACTTTCTGCCTTGTTTACAAGCCACAAGCTAGCAGAAAGCCTACAATTATGCATGGGAGTTGTAAAGCTAGGTGTTGATTCACAGTGGGGCTGATAATACTACTAAATCTTTTACACATCTTAGAAGAGTGATTAAATTTGAGGCTAAAATCAACAAAAGCCTTTAAGACAATCTCTTTACTGGATAGATTGGTTGGTTTATCATCTGCTATCACAATAATGTCTGAGAACTTTACCTCCATTTGTCCTGAAGAACAACAAGTTTTCAGTGTTTTTAACCTTTTCACATTTCCAATGAGATCTGTCCCGAAATGGCAGTTTATAAGTGTGTCTTTGGTGCTAACAGAGGCAGGCAGTCTTTTCTGTGACGGTCCTGTTTGTTTACTGTAATTATGCTGTCATCTTAAAATTACTCTGCACTGATGTTGAAATTACACATATCAACTTGCTCCGGACTGGTCAAAACAATCCACTATCCACCACCAAAATCAACACCCTTTCCCCCCACTGAGTTACAATAAGGATCTTTAGGTCCCTTGCTCAAGAGCACTTTAACTACAATAATTTGGAAATATGGGACTGTACAGTAAGTCATGGGGTTTCCACACAGGCACATCATTCACATGTCAGGCTGACATCCTTCTGAATGCTCTGGTGATGTTTTCAGAGTGACAGCGGTGTCATACTTGGCGCCTTTATTATGGACTTTGTGTGCGTCTGTGCATCCTCTCGGCCTCTGTAAGGGGAAAAGTATTATCTCCATGTTTCAGCATCAGAAAGCAGTTGGCTCGCTTTATCTACTCTCTGAGTGTGTTTGACTGTCTTCATGTGGCCAGGGTAGCTATCAGCTCAATCAAGGAAGTGTTGAAGTGTGACAGATCCAGGGTAGGTAGATCTGAATGTGTGCAATGCATACTGTATTTCCACATATTCTTCTGTGTGTGGGTGGGTGTGAATGGGTGTATAAGAGAGAGATCCCAGTATTGCAGACATTCGCATTAGGTAAGCAAAAGAAAAATTAGAGCCTGAGCTTTAGTAATGGGCAACACACACACACACACACACACACACACTCTTACTTTTAATTTCATACTGCTTCTAAGGACTTTTAACAAACAGGTCCCCTGTCCCCATAGAGGGGTCTATGACAAAAGTATACACTTTGAGTCACTGCAGCAGAACTGGAGAGGTTTTTGTCTTGGGGGATGGCACACTGCAAAAAGAGACCGTGGCAGCAAATCACTTGATCTTGCACCATTATGCAATTGTTACGTTGCCAGTTCGGCAGAAAATCTCACCATCAGGGTGAGATAAACTGCTTGTTTTCAGTAACTCTCACTGAGTACTCAGTTTATTAACTCTTCATGATGTCAATTATGCTCAGTTGGTTCTTGCCAGATTAAGACTTCTCTAGGAAGTCTATATCGTAATTTATGCCTTAACCTTCTGCGTTATTCAGTCGTTGGCTGTGTCATTCGGACATATAGCGACATTTCTCAGGAGGTGCATGTCAGTTCACGTGGAATGATCTGGTTTATGATTAAAAGGAATTTATGGCTGCATCTTAACTTATGAAATAGACTTCCCATAGAAGTCTAAATTAGGGGCCAAGAGTGTGCAAAGAAAACATCCTGCACACCAAAACATCAGAAATCAAAACTCAGACCAGGCAACATTTTTACTACCTTCTAGTGACCATTTTTTTAAGCCAACTGTAGCCTCAATTGCCTGTTTTTAGCTGACCGGACCAGGACCCGATCTGGTCTTCTGCTGCTGTTCTGCTTCAAGGTTCGATGTGTTCATGTGTTTTTTCCTTATTACTGTTGCCTTCCTACCAGCTCAAAGCACTCCAACCTCTGCCATCAATAAGGCATTTTTGCCCAGAGAACAGTCGCTCACTGGATATTTTCTCCTTTTGGGACCAGTCTCTAAACTCTAGAGATGCTTGTTTGGAGGAAAATCAGTTGATCGCCAGTTTCTGAGATACTCATATGAATCTAGCATCAATAACCATGCATCCTTCAAAGTCACTTAAAGCACTTTTTTTGCACATTCTAAAGCTCAGTTTGGGCTTCAGCAGGTTGCCTTAACCATGTCTGTCTGCCTAAATGAATCGAGTTGCTGCCATTTGAATGGCTGATTAGAATTTAATTTGCAATAATGAACAGCCGAACACCTGATAAAGTGGCCGGTAAGTGTTTATTAAAACACAATCTGATCAAACGAATAACACAGAGTTTTCATGTCTTTATCAAACACACTGAGTAGACACTGATGGTGCAGGTCAGAAAAAGTAAAAGGTTGTCTGTGCTTACAGTTTCCCCCAAAGCTGCTTGGAGTCAGGTGTCGCAATTAAGGAGATGAGACTGGAGGTGTTGGAGAGGTGCCTTTCTCAGCAAATAAAGGTGCCTAAAGTGTGGTTACTCACAAAATTTGCTCTTTTTGACAAAGAGTGGCCAGTGTGAGTCATATCTCAATAACATTCACAGGATTTTAGAAAAAAACATTTCAGAGATGCACACAACAGCGTATTACAAAAGACCTACACGTTCCTTAATCATCAAATCGTTCACAAAGAGAGCAAATTCACGAGTGCTGCAGTACTCCTCTGCTTAGAAGTAATTTTACTGCAAATATGTAACATACAAAGTATAGTCCTGCAAGAAGTTAAAAAAAACCCTCAAATGTAGGAACAAAACTGCAATCTATGTTTCCAATTTAGAAAGAAAGAAAAAGCTGAATAAGAATACTGTTAGCACCACAGAGGAAACACCTGGTCTCAATAACAACAAACAAAAAAGTTAAGGTAAACTAAATTTTGAAGCATAAAGGCAAATCACACAAAACTACTATCACTGCTTTGAGGAAACATGGTGGAGGAAGCATCATGATTTTGGGCTGCTTTCTACTTCAAGGTCTGGACGCCTTGCAAATACTAAGAGAAAAACTGAATTTCAAACTGTACCAGGGGAAAATATCAGTGCAGAAAAAGAAAAGAAAAGAAAATAAGATGCAATAAGCCACTGACCTGCATTTTTCAAATAAAAATAACTAAATGAGATCTTGGATTCAGATTCCTGACCTAAGCTTAACTGAGATGCTTACTGTTTTCATAATTAGCCAAAGGAAACATCTAATGGATGTTGTTGCTTATTCCAGCCTGCACAATGTGATTAATCAGTCTGAAAAGAGATGAAAAGCACCAGTGTTTGGTTGTTTTAACCTCACAAGTCAAATGACGATTAGACCACATAATATGAGTAATCATTGCAGAAATCACGGTAATTCCAGAGGGTTCACTAACTTTTTGCTTGCTTGTGTGTACTGCTGAAATAGCCAGCGGGAGCACTAAAATCTAATGAAATGTATTCTAGAGAATTAATTAAGCACTATAAAATTGAACTCTGGTGCTCCTTGATTATGTGCGCTTCAAGCCGAGAGGAGGCCCGCTGGGCGCCGCATGTGATCCCTCTACGCACATTAGTTAACATGCCAGAGAGAGACCCATGATAATGGGTGGGGGTGGGTGAAGAAAACAAGGCAACAAGAGAAGATGCTGTGGTGAGTAAAGGCCATTCAGAGAGTCAGAAGGTCTACTTATCTCACGCCATATCTTAATCTTCAACAAGAATGAAAATCTTGAAAAACACTGACATGATAGTTACTACACTACATTAAACAAGCAGATGAGTTCAATATTTTTTTCAGTGTTATGTCACACATCATCCGCTCACTGAGAAACAACTGCCTTTAATTATCAAGGTGCGAAACGCTCGCGCTGCGCTCGGGTGTCTGATACTATCTTCCCAGTGACCGAAAAAGCGAGGAATAAATTAATCTCAAGTCTCTAATGAACTTAATTCGATGTTGCGTTTGAATCGCCGAGTGTTGATTTGAAGTTATTCAAGATCAGAGGCATATTATTATTAATCAATTCTGCTGCTGGTGTACACAGAAAGTGAAGTTTTGAAAGCTTTATAATACAGGCAAAGCATCTATCTGTGATATAATGATGCTGATACACATTTAATACACATTCCTTTCACACTTCAGTTGGCTCACAGGAGGTTCCTTCACTGAAATAACCCTAATGAAGCATTTTTTTTAAATTTAATTTCATACAAATATCCATAAATGACTCTGTTTCTTAAGCAGTAGACGATGAACTTCAACTTCTGTCTGTCTGGGTTTGACTTTTTCATCTAGATCTCATTAGACCTTTATTATAGTGAACAAATGATTCGCTACAACGACAAAAACGAATCTGTCTAGATGGGGAGTTGTGCTGGGTTAAGGGCAGGATCGTTGTGTTTAGCAATGACTGCTTTTTGTGTTTCGGCAATCTTCATCATTATTTTTCCAATATAATCACCAGGTGATCAATGTTGTACCATCTGTGCCATTAGCATTAAAAAATAAACAGTGAAGTTGCATAGATTCAGGTACAGCAGCTACTGAGACAGTGACACAAGAGGAGTTTATATAACTCCCAGCATGAAAAGAAAGTAATATAGGCCTATTCATCGGGGGACCTTTTTTCACAATGTATCATATAGTTTCCTGTGTTAGTGAAGACAGTGTGGCAGATGCAGGCTGTACAGGACCGGCTGTGGCTCAGGAGGCAGCGCAGATCATCTACTAATTAGAAGGTTGGTGGTCTGCAAGCCAAAGTATCCTTAGGCAAGATAGTGATAGTGCTCCTGAGAGTGAATGTGTGTGTAAATGTACTTAGACTAAGAAAAAAGTGCTTGTATAAATCTGTGTGTGAATGGGTTAAAAATACATGTCGTAAAAAAGCCCATTAGGTGCTTAAGTAGAACAGAAAAGCACTACATAAGAACCAGTCTATTTACAAGTAAACTGGGACATCACATCTTTTTTTTAAACCATCTTTTCAGGTCAAACAGGAAGAAATATGAATAACATACATTCACCAAATTAACTGTTTTAGCTTATGTCTAAAAACCACCTTAAAAACACATGTGACAAATATGGAGCAGTCTGTAATTGACAAAAATCTAACGGTGAAACAAGGAGCTGATGAGATGGGATCAACTAGCATTTCTAACAAATGGATCAATGTAGGCTCTCCTTACACACACATTCATTTCAAAGAGGCGCAAGCGTGAACTGTCAATACAGTTCAAGCTCATGCACACTGGTGCCTCAATGAGAGAGAGACAAATTAAATAAAATCTAAATTTTAAAATCATATTAATTTAATGCGCCAGTGGGAAAAATCTGTTAAATAATGCAGTGACTGGCAAGCTACTGGTGCGCATTCTGACCACAGTCAACGCACAACCCAGCTGCATGCAACATGTAGATGCTGGTGAAAGGTGAAAGTTAACATGAATCAACAACTGAATTATTAAAAAGAGTGTAGCTGGTGCAGCAGCAGACACAGCAGATACCTGTCTTCCAAAGCTGTTTCTTCAAATACAGAAATTTGACGTTTTTATACCTGCGGTGCAAAACGTGCCCCCACAGGCTAGACTTCCAGCAGGTTTTGTGACTAAAGAAAATATTCTAAAATAAGACCAAAATAAGACACTGAGAATGGAAGTTAAATCACATTTAGAACAGAAACACAGTCAAACTTTCCAACCCTGGTTTAAAAGGACCGTCTGAGTTTTTGCTACCAGAATATGATGCCTATAAGCACAAACATAATGGAAATTTTAGATAATCTAAACTACTAGAAACAGGAACAGAGAGAGGAAGGTAGATGAAACGAAACAGGGAGACAAACAGAAACAGAGAGATGTTTACCATTGTGTGTGTGTGTGTGTGTGTGTGTGTGTGTGTGTGTGCAGGTGTTTAAGCTACTTGTGGGTGGATGCTCTGATGTTCAATAATGCATCAGGTGCTTCTACAACGCATTCATTAGTGTGTGTGTGTCTGTTAGTCTTTTTGTCTGTGTTTGTGTGTGTGTTCACCTGTGGGCGGATGACTCTCTCGATGCTCTTCAGGGCTGTGTCAGGGGAGGGGGGCGAGCAGTCCGGTGTGGGTCCTGTTGAGCAGTTGCCATGGTTACCATGCTCCCCCTCACTCACCGTTACATGGGACAAGTGACCTTAGAGGGAGAGAGAAAGAGTGAGAGACAAGTAAAAAGAAGAGGGGAAGACTTGCCCTTTGTACCCCCTTCATCATCCACAGGAGGGCGGAGTCTAAAGCCAGATTACCATTTCTACGATACTTGCAAGCAGATGTGTTTGGATTTAAACTCTGCATGTAAACAGAGTCACAGTTAAAGTCAAGGAACAAAATAACACAGAATAAATGTAGTATTATGGGACAGACATTTAACAACATCCAGTCAAAATACTGCAATATACACCGATCAGGCATAGCATTATGTGCACCTGCCTAATATTGTTGGGTCACCTTTAACTGAAAAAACCATCTTTACCCATTGAGGCATGGACTCCACTAGACCACTGAAGGTGTGCTGTGGTATCTGGCACAAAGAAGTTAGCAACAAATCCTTTAAGTCCTGTAAGTTGTGTGTGGATTGGAATTGTTTGTCCAGCTCATTGCACAGATGCTTGATCGGAGTATGACACCGACTTGCCTTCTTGCCATAGTGGATCATGGGTCCAGGTATTCCCCAGGTAAGCAATGCACCCGGCCTTCCATGTGATGTAAAAGAAAACGTGGATCATCAGACCAGGCTACCTTTTCCCATCCAACTCTGATGCTCATTGTTGGCGACAGTGATCTACACGGGCACCCTGATTAGTCTATGCCTATGCAGCCACATACCAACAAACAGCAATGCACTGCTTTTTTCTATCGGCTTTCTATCAGAAACAGCATCCCACCCACTCCATGACATGTTGGTCAGTCACAGGAGCTCGTTCAGTGAGAGACTGAGATTACCGAAAAGCACCACTGAACGACACAGGAAATCATTCCTGCCTGTGGCCATCTCCCTGTACAACGCATCCACTTAACACACTGTTTGCTGCTACAGCTACACATGTTTCTTTTCCAAATATTTATTTATAAGTGACTTATGTATGTATGTATGTATATATATGTATATATTGTACTATTCTTAGTTAGCGTATTGTCTGTCTTGTCTTAATGTTGGTTTAAAATGGAGCACTGTAACAAAAAATAATTTCCCCCAGGGATCAATAAAGTATTCTGATTCTGATTCTGATTCTGATTAATTTTTTAGGCAATTTGACCTAAAATAGCTCATCTGTTGGATCTGACCACACACGCCAACCCTAACGCTGCACATGCATCAGTGAACCTTGGCTGCCCTGGACCCTGTCGCTGGTTCTCCACTGTTCCCTCCTTTGACCACTTTTGATGGATAACGACCTCTGCAGACCGGAAACACATCACAAGTTCTGACCCAGTCGTCTAGCTATCACAATTTGGCCCTGGTCAGACTGTCCCAAATCCTGAATCTTGCCCATTCTTCCTGCTCCTAACACATCAACTTGGAGGACAAAATGTTCATTTGTGCCCTAATATGTCCCGCCCACCGACAGGTGCCACGATGAAGAGATAATCAGTGTCATTCACTTCACTTGTAAGGGGTCATAATGTTATGGGTGATGCATGTAAATGCTCTTAACAAAGCAAACTAGATTATCGCATCTCCCCAGTGCTCGGTTTTCAGTCTTTAGAAAAAACAGGTGAGAGCTTAGCCAGTCTTTTCAGACTATATCAGTTGCCAGCATGAAGCAGTATAGACAGCAAAATAGTTTATGTAGGAAACAAAACATAGGTGGTGTAATAGCGTGTTAGCATTTTCTAGTTCCCGCTAAACACATGAGAATTCAGCAAAATGGCTAATGTGTCATATTATGTACAGTACCTCCGCCTAACAGTGACCTGGTAGTTACAGTTGTTTTATCACTGAAGAGAACCAAAGAGAGGTGAGTGTCATTTTGTAATTTTACAAGCTTCAGCAACAACCACAGCAGGAAAACGTGACTGCTGTCCAGAGCAGTTTGATGTCTATCTCAGTTTTCTATACACACACTCAGTGTGTGCAGTTGATTACAGAGTATCTGAGCTAATTTCCCCAGTGCATGATCCTTTAGCAGAGAAGAGGGGAGGAAAAAGGAAAAGAAAAAGACCAGAAAGGAAGGAAGAAGAGAAAAGTGCTGAAGTCGACTGAATTAACTTTCAGTGGGAGAAAGCATTTGTCTTAATCAACTGGAAGAGACACAATACCCAGACAGCTTTCTCGCAATATTGTCATCAGACACACACACACACACTCGCTAGATGTTTTCTGTCAGTTACCACCTGCCTACACGGACTCGATCAGATGCCAGAATATCATCCAATTAAGGTGTGAGACCCAGTCGGGACTATTACCTCACAAGTGTGCATACATGTACACACTGACACAACAGCACTAAGAACAGAATTATATATTTCATCTGATTTCCAGGGATTGTTTCTTAACTAAAGCGACAACATTAAAGCCACGTGCCTACTACGTGTATGTACGACCCCCCCACCCCCACTTGTGCCACCAATAGAGCTCTAGCATGTTCTAAAATGGGCCAGCAGCTCTGTGGTGGTGTCCTGTGGCATCTGGCATTGGACCTCTGGTAGTGTTTCAGGCTTGTTCCTGTGCATCCTGGATTGGATGAATTAATTAGTTCTGCGGATTGATTATTTTTGCTCCTATGTAGGGAGAGTGCTGCCATCTGCTTGGGCTGCAACAATGTTAAGGTGGGTAACTTTGATATGAATGCCCAGACGCACGGTGTCCCAGCAGAACACTGCATTCTTACAAGATAATCGCATAAATTTTAATTATGTGGCAGGTCCACTTAGCTCATTTCAAATGGAAACTGAAATAAAAGCAGTGCTCCCTGTTGTTGTTTCAACTTGGATGTCGTTGATGGTGTGATTTTTCACAACTCCCACAAATCATCTTCACCTATTCAAAAAGAACAAATGTATAAAAAAGGGAGAAATGTGGGGCTGCTGCTGATGTTTTGCATAATGACACATACAGCGTCCTGTAATTTAATGAGCGACAAACGCCTTTACTTTACATTTACCAGGATGTCAGCCTGCAGAGGAGGAATTCTAATCTTCATGTGGGAAAAAAAAAAAAAGCAAGAAGAGGTACCAAATTATTTGTGAACAAACTGAAAAGGATAAAAATAAAGTTGTATTCAGATTTTCTTTTTACTGTAATTGAAAGTAAACTCTACATTTTTTTGTTACTTATTATGACAGAATTTTTTAATAATTAAAAAGAACATGGTAACTTTTGAGAAAGCAATAAGAAAAAAAGGATAGCAGCAGATGCATTAGATCCCTGAAGACATTCCTGGTGGAACAATATTCAGTCTAAAAGGTTGAAATCAGCCCAAAATTAAAGTGAGCCAAATAGAGAAGAAATAAAATACAGCAGATACGGTGTCTGGTGTATCAAATGAAGCTTCTGCCCTGGATTATAAGTTTGAGATGAAGCCATTTACAGTCATTCAGTGTAGCTGGTCTTAGCTGACAAACACTGTTGCCATCTGTTTTTAACATTTAACAACCACACAGAAAGAATATATCATTTCTTATATATTCTGAGAAACTCTTGGGATCCTTTTTCAGTACACTTTAGGTCATTATCCATTTGGCTAAATCTGACATTTCATCCAGCTACCGGTACTTCTATCAGCAGTCAGATCATCAGTAAATACTAGTAAGCCAGTTCCACTGACAGTAATACGAGCTCACGCTTTAACATAAGATCCACCACACTGCATTATATCCACACTGTGGGTTGCGCCACTTCTAAAGCTTTGGCATCTCTCTGATTGAAAATGATGGCCTCTCACTCTTATCAACATCTCTCTGGGCCTTGTATCCAGTAAAAAGCTACCAAAAGCAAATATAATTGGACCCAACTTCGGATCTTCAATCAGTTCAGTCTGTCGTACAATTATAGAGCAGGTCTCACCTTGCCACACAACTGCTTATCAGTCATTCGTCCAATTTTTTTTAAGCTCCTAAAAATGAAGCACTGTTTCTTGTTTGGTTTAAAATCTACTGTGATGGTGTACAGAGGTAAATTTGCCTCTTGTGGAAATAATTGCATATTCTTTATTGACATCTAATAACTTAAGATTTTTCAAAAATCTACCAAACAGCATTTTAACAAGAATCCAGAAAAACAGCAAGTAGGACCAATTTTCACAGTAACACAAAAGAATGAGGCTCATTAGAGAAGAAATCATAAACACTGAGAAAATGCTAGCAGGAACAATAATCGAGCAACAGAGAGAAACACGATTTGCAAAGATGTAAACCTCATAAGAGACCATTTCCAGACGCAGCTAAAACTCCCTGAAGTCCTTAAATACTAAATAAATAAATAAAAGAACTGTATTTCTTTTCATGGAAGATTTTCTATATACTCCAGCAACCTGAAGTTACCAGTTTTATTGTGAAGCAGCTTTAAAACCAAAAATGTCTGATCCTGGTTTAGAAATTGCTACCATCTTCCATCCTATTTTGATTTTGATTTTTCAACAGTCTGGCTGCAGACGTGAAGCCACACAATCACGCAGGCACATCTGTCCTGCAGGGGGAAAGTGACACAGCTTCACAGCATGCTCTCACATCTATCAAACATGTTTGCAAACACACACGAGCATGCGCATGCACACATACACACGCGCATGCACCATAAAAGAACTGCCTGGAGCTGAATCAATGTTTAAATGTGGGCGTAAATAGATAAAATAAAGAGTGAAAAAAAATGGGAGAGAGAGAAAAAAGGAAGGAGGGTTATATATAGATAGGGATTGAGGTTTTGTCCTATTGAATAAGCCTGTCAACACTGTTTTTGATGATGGATGTAAGATGTGTGTGTGAATGTGTCTGTTTCTGACTCTGCTTCCTTTACATGTGCCTTGGGCTCACTCCTGGGAAACACTCTTAGCTGTCCTTGCCAAAAAGAATACATGTTTGTATGTTAGTGTGCATACAAAAGTGCACATGCATATGGGTGTTGAAATGTAATCTCTGATGGATGTTGTACCTGTTCACATCCTTGATACTGGGAAGCGCCGAAATGTTTCATTGTACAGTTTCTGTGTCTTATAATAGAGCCTGGATATATTCAAATATAACTCTGTGTAGATCCAAGACCAGCTGCCCTGCTCCTTACAGCACCCTGTAGAGGACCCGTGTGTCTAAGTGAATTCTCGGTGTGCGCAAGCGTTCAATCAGCTGTCCACTTCCTGGTCATCTAACAAGACAAAAACTGTCAATTTTAGACACGTTCTTTGGGCTGTCAGTTCTGCCTCTCTGCCACTCTGGGGGTATTTCATATGTATAGTGTATGTGTGTGCATGCAACCTTGCAAGTCAGTGTCAACTTACAGCTGAGCTTCTGTGTTTTTTTAACACTACAGTTGGAATCGAAAAAAGAGGAAGTTTGAAAGTTTTATTTACCCATGCACTACAGCAAAGATGCTTTAGCCAATCCCTGTGGTTTGGGGTTTCAGCTTAGGATAACTTTAAATCCACACAGGGAATTGAGAGTAATAATCTTTAAGATCCTCATTAAATCGAGGCCAATTCAGTACTATTTTTGGTCTGTATTTTTAGTCATTCAGTGTATTTATATTTTGTGAATAGCCCTTTTGTACAGAAGTTGCCATTGTTCCCACCTTGAGTGGAAATTGTGTTCATGCTGAATTTGTGAGTTCTACTATAAACAGACATCAGCTGATCTTCTGTTGCATTTCAGACAAAGTACAGTTGCTGCTCAGGTTATTTATTTATTTATTCACATACTGACTATACTGATACAAAAATTAATAAAAGAGATAAGAACTTTATTAATCCCAAAGGAAATTCTTGTGCCTTTTATATGCTCGGTGCAATGAAAATAGAAACAGGAGCAGAAGCAATAAGGTGTACAGAGTCAGATAGCAAAAACAGCAAAAACAAAGAGCACTCAGCATGCAAACCTCTATCAAGGCAGCTCACTCTCTGGGCAATATTTAGCTTTATGGGAACAGTATTATATTTTCTATATATTCATTTTGTCTTCTTTCTTTTTAAATGTACTTTAAGTTTGTCGTGCAGTATAAATCATATATTGGTAGCACGTCAGATATTTGATTAGACAAACATTATTTGAGGATCAACTTAAAAAAATAGTTGAAATGTAAAAGTGAGATCAGACGCCAAATGTGACCTCATGTTTGGATGCAAACTATAATGTCCGTAAGTTATTATATTCCAAACATTTCCTAAATGTTTCCGATACAAACCAAGGTAATACGTTTAAAAAACAGCATTATAAAGCACAGCTACTATAAAACAAGAAATATTAGAGGAATAAATATGCATATAAATAAAATACATGTCAACTATCAATATGTACAGTATCTTACCTATGAGAAATTTGGCTTAAAATTTTAATTAGATTAATGCTATTAACAAATGCAGTATAAAATAAATTGCATGTGATGGTGTAGTAATAATAATCCTTCCATCTGGTAATGAACAGATGGGATGGAGCAAGAGTATAATATGATAAAATGTTGATGTGCATGTGTAGATTTTTAAAATATCAAGTTACATCATCTAAATGCTATAGCTCGGTAGTAGAAAGGATCTCCTCTACCGCTCATTCCTACACCTTGGGCCAATGAGACTTTTGCTATGAGTGCTACGGTGACCAATCAGGGAGGCATGCACGGCATAGGGCAGATTGTCCATCATGCTGAGTAGTTTCTCCAACAGGAAGTTGAAAAGGTTTGATTCACTACTGGAATCACCATTTGAGGGTGTGAAATGAGTCTTCTGTGAGCCCCATATAAACATAATGTCTGCATAAATATTGAAGAAAATCCCAAATCGAAACTTTTTAGTAATATTTTTGACTAGAATACCTACAACATTTAGAAAATAATTATATGTTTTAAAGATTATATTGTAAGATAAGCCTCCACAACAGGGAAGTCAAAAAGTATTTAAAGATCTTAACTCACTGTTGATCTTGAAAGTATGGAAAAGCCACAGAGTCTTCTTTACTCCTACAATAGAGCGCAAACAGAACTATATGACAGAAACAACCTAATCTAAGTAAGTCAACAGAAAACTCAAGGCTTGAATCTAAAGCTAAGACCAGAAACTTAAAAAAAAAGAAAGTGTATGACCATATCAACAGCAATTTCCTCTGGGTGTCAAAGAGGAAGACACGTTATTGCCTTTCTTTCAACAAGTCAATGGGCCTCGACCCTTTTAATGGCGAAGCCCTGGGCTAGTACATGGTGCCATTAGCCACTCTAAGCCTCCAGTGCCAACCAAAGTGCGATAAATGGGGTGAGACGCAGCAACATCACAGCTTTATCCACCAGAGAGCAGTGAGGGTGAAAGTTAATATGGGAGGGGGAGTAAGAAACTAAAAGACCGAGTACTTCATTCATTAACCTGTCAGGTAGCAGGGCTGCGGTGTGCATGCCTGTGACTGGCTAATGTGAACTCATTTAAAAATGAAGCATGGCTGTGACAAGACCATCATTAAAAATGCCTCTTTCTGTAACATAAGGGGAAAATCATGAAAATCAACACTGTTATGAAGTAGCAATCTTTATATATTAACCATCCAGATGAGACTGTGAGCAAGTTCAGATTGAGGCTGCGCTCACACTGCGGGATAAAAAGGACCAAAATCTGAGCTTTGTTTAGTTTTTCCTCCTCATATGTGACTCAGAGCAGCCAGGAATCTAATCTTTTCAATCTGCCTCAGGCCACTTTCACATGACCTCAGTGTGAACCCTCAAATCAGAATTCGTGTGACTTTCTGTGTCCTGAAATTTGAAATGAAATATGATGTAACTTAACATTGACATACACCTCCATACAAAGCAGCAGATATACAGTATGGGTAAAAAGTTCTCACTCAACCTGCTTACACATCTGTTGTTAGACAAAAGCTTGTGGATCAAACAGCTTCAGGCAACGAGGTTCATCGCTCAGCATCGCTGAGAGTTGAAAAACTGTCTAAATTCTTTCATCTGTAATCAAATTATCGGTGTGGCTGCTTTACCAGGGGCGATCGTGGCTCAAGAGCTGGGAGTTCGCCTTGTAATTGGAAGGTTGCCGGTTCAAGTGCTGGCTCGGACAGTCTCGGTCATTGTGTCCTTGGGCAAGACACTTCACCTACCGCCTACTGGTGTTGGCCAGAAGGGCCGATGGCGCGATATGGCAGCCTCGCCTCTGTCAGTGCGCCCCAGGGCAGCTGTGGCTACAACTGCAGCTTGCCTCCACCAGTGTGTGAATGTGTAGATGACTGGGTGTGTAAAGCGCTTTGGGGTCCCTAGGGGGGACTAGTAAAAGCGCTATACAAATACAGGCCATTTACCATTTAATAATTAAGTTTAACATCCAGGCATCCATGAAAACAGGATTTATAAAGTTTAATCGAGTTAGAAGCCAGCAGGAAGTTAGCACGTTAGTTTCCACATAAACATGATATACCATGTTCTAACTGAGAAATTTCTGAAAAAAAATTAAGACGTACACCTCTGCTATCACGTTCTGCTCGGGGTGTCCGGGTGGATTTTCGAGACTGATAAAAATGTTCGGGTTTTCCTGTATTCCGACAGAAGACCCATGAGTGTGACGTCATCCCCGAACTGCTGCTTTGTGAGCGCTTGTTCCCAAAGCGCAAGTGCATCTTTTCAGACGAACTGCAAAAGAAATTTCCCTCGTTCCGACCATAGCTGGACTGGCCATCGGGGATACTGGGCATTTGCCCGGTGGGCCAATGGTGATTTTTCGTTTTTACGGCCGATGGTTTTGTTGTTGTTTTGTAACGGTATAAACAATGAAAGGTGGTGGATTGGCCAGATGCTGGCTGGTGTGCAAAATTAACTCAGTTATTTGGTGGTGTCTATGGCGGAGCTTCCACAGAGGGCAGCAGGTGGATGAGTGTCAGGTGAACTGAAAGTTCACTTCAGGTAAGAAGTTATGACCTGCAGTCTATCTGGGTCAGATATAACCCAAGTTTAGGTGGAGTTTATTTTCGTTGTGCTGACTTTTTACAGTAAGTTACAATAACTTGTACTGCCTACTAGCTAGCATGACAGAGTTTCTATACAGCTGGGCAGGTGCTGTGATGTTACTGATAGTGATATGATATCGGTTTGGATATGTGGTGAGAGGGAAACCAGGAGATGTCCTTACTGAATCATCAGAGCTGAAAAGCTGATGGAGAAACAGGTTTACCTTTTAGGTGACATGAATGAGTTGAAGGGAAGTTATGAACTGTTTCTGAGAGACAAATAACACCAGGATCCTTTTCTAAGTAGCTGACAGCTGGTAACTGTGCAGGGGCGGGTCTAGCAAAGTTTTGCCAGGGGGCCAGGTAGGGCATTAACAGGGAGAGGGGGGCACAAAGAAATACTTTTCTTTCTTATTCTCATTTAAAATGTCTCGCTTTTAATAAAAAATACTGAATCTTACAATCTAAGTTTTTATCTGATGTAAAATGTATTGAAATCATACATATACCAACAAGACAGTACACCACTGTCACAACAGCGTTCATTTTAATTCAAAGGCTTTATGGCTTTTCCTATAATACCTGGTGGGCCGGTCTCTGCCCTGGCCAATTTTTTGTCCCAGTCCAGCCCTCATACCGACCTAGTACTGGTAATTTTTCTTATGCAGATGAGGCATTATTTCTGTAGCATTATTTAATTCCAGAGGTTTTTAAGTTATTTTTTTGCACTTGTTGACTTGTAAAAGCCTATATGACATATTTTATTTCACAATTAATTAACCGCACAGAGAAGGCATCGTTTAAATATGTTAAATATGTTTCTTTAAGCAAGTTCTTCATGACTGAGCTAAGGGTCCTCTTTTTTGGAAATCAGAATATGGTCAAACTAGGCTAGCTGGTATATAATGATGTGCTACGTGATCGCTAGCAGCACAGCCATGTTAGCAAAAACACAGTGAAGCTGGAGGATGAACGCTAACTTTTTTCCACTCGATAAAAGTTGACACGAGGATTCCAGATGATTAGGGACAAATGCAACTGCATGGCAGGATGCTGTAAACGGACCAAACTTCAGTCAGGAGAACAACATAGATAATCCATCCACAATACGAGGTTAGTCATTCATATACTGATGCACAGGCTAGCGGCAATAAAAACTGAGAGAGGCCGACAGTGATCACTGACTGTTTTTAAAGGCTTGTTGAGATTAAATAGAACAAGATACAAAGCATTAAAACATGTTAAAACACAACAGCCTTAATAAACACCGGATTCATCACATCATCACTTAAAGACCGGATAGTATAAATTTAAAAATCCGAGATGATTTTCCAAAACGTTGACCTCTGAGGTCAAAGCTATGATGATTCCTGTGTCGCCTCATTCTAAACATATTGTGTTTTAGGATCTGCCACACATAAGTCAGAATTTTGAGTTATCTCAAAACTTAATAACTCAAAAAGGTTCATCTCCAGTTTGGAGTTATTTTCTTAGAAGTTTGACTTAAAATGTTGAAATTTTCAGACATCTAATTCAGACTTTTCCGATCATATCCCAAAATTTTAACTTGTGAATGGAAAACAATTTTTTCAGTTGCAGAAACATGCTTCAATAGAAAGCAGTTGAGGATCCAGGTTAAAATTGGTCAAATGAACGTATTTCATAATTACAATTATGAATTATGAATTATACAGTATTACAAATTTCTCCAAGAGGTGACAAACCAAAGAAAAATTCAAAGAAATTCAAGATACCCATCCTGCATGTTTATCGGCTGATTTTGTCATTGGAAAGTTTACAGAGATGTATAGGATATAGGACTGTGAAGTATTATACGCATACACAAGCACATACATAGGTACAAACACCAAGTGTGTATTTATCTTAGGAGAAGTCAGTCAATAGCAGAAAAGAAGCACTTTTGCTCTTACTGCTTGGCAACAATCTGTACTTTCTGTCTGCTCCATACGTGACTGGAAGCTGGGAAGCTTCGCTCGCAGGTCCCTCCTCACCACTCTGCTGCCTGTTTTCCTATCTGCAGGATCGCACTTTACCTGCAGTGCTCCTGTGCGTTTCTGCAATCGGGCTGTTACAGCAGCATTCCTGGAGTTCAAATCTACTGATTGTTAAACTGATTACCAGTACTGCAGAACTGTTTAACTGGTTAAATGTCACAGTTACAAATACTGAGTAACTTAATAAATGTGCTTCTTAGTAGCAGAGCAAAAACTAAACAAAAAAAGAATAATTTAAGGTTGAGAAACTGCACAAAAGAAAACTGAGACATCTGATGGTTGAAAGTGACACCAGATATGTTTCTGCCTCTCCTACTAGCTTGTTACATTCCACTCTCTGCATGAGTGTTTTAATTTACACTTGGCAAGCAGTTGTATTTCTATCTGAATCTGTATACATGTAAAAATGAATAAAACGAATCTGACAAATGTACATTAAATCTATCTGCAGGCAAACAGTGCAGCAGAAATGTATTCTCTCATTCAAAACAAAGGAAATTCTATCAGAAAGGAATAAATATAATCCTGACATAAAATAAAAAATGACTTGCCTTAGGACTCGAAGAATAAAAGGATTACGTGCGCAACTATATACTCCATGTACTTTGCATTATAAAGAAAATAATTCAGCCTCTTCATTGTCAAAAGTGACAGTTTTCATATCAGAGGGCATATTGTGCAAAGGGATACCGCGTTCCCATGAATACCGCAGCATCAGAAGGAGGACTGCGCCTCTAACACTCTGTGGAGAATCTCTTGACAAGTGCTTTAGGAGACAGAAAAAAATAAAGTTAAAAGTAAAATAAAAAGAGATGAAAGGTTGGTGAGGAATTCAAGAAGCCAAGACATGAAATGCAGGAAATTGTTTGGGATGGCAGTCTCAGTGACAACAGGCCCCTGGTGTTTCTGTAGCGGCTAGGCTGAGTGACAGTCAGCAGATGAATTTTGATAAAACCGCCCTGATTCTTTGAAGCTTCTGAGTGTATTGTAGCATCTTCCCCTCCTCAACTGTGAGACTGCAGCAGCCCACACCTGCAGACCACTAACCAGCAATAACAAGACAGGTGGCTATCAGGCAGGGTTTACACTACAAAAAATATCCAGCTAGACCCTTCAATTTTTTTAGGATGAATATCTGGTACTCTGACACTATGAATATGGACATTCAGGAGTGTAATATTCCCCAGGTATGTATGACACCATAAACCAAATCCAAATGAACCTTTTTAGAAAGATCGAGTTTCTGGTAATACTTAAATATAAAAAAATTGTAATAAGTTCTTTGTCATTTTCTAAATATGAGTTTATGAAATACTCCTATTTTCAGATACCTGCTTTCCACTACAGGCGCTGATGATGTTAACTTTAAAAAATTTTCAGATGCACAATATAGGCTAGTAATTATGCACCATTTTTGACTGTGACACAATTTCACAAACTGTAAATGCATATGTAACATCTGATCCGTCTGTGTGGAGATTTTATGTTGAGGCAGTAGCGTTCATTTCGTGTCCCCAGTTTAACAAATCTTGAACCAGAACTTTTTATAGTGCTGTTAAAAAAATTGTCTCTTCTGCCGTTGTTACTGTGGTCAGAAAACAGGCCTAACCTGTTAATGTTGCTGGCAACATTAATAGGCTCATTACAATTTTATTAAAACATATCAGCAAATAAATGCTTTTTTGATAATAAAACAGTATTTAAAATAAGATGTGGCTTTTTTAAAAAAAAGAATAATTATCTTATAATACCTTTATAAACCATCTATATAGAACTTATATTTCATCCAGTGACTGGCATCCTTCTAAATCCCTGTACCTTGTGGAAATTATTTCTTTATAATGTTATGTTTGGACATTGATTTAATTCCAGAGTTAAACTATTCCACAATCCTACACCACATATGGTATAGAAAAACTTCTGGTTGTCCAAAAAACTATACCTTTAAATTTAATGCAGCCCTTTAACTCTAACCCCTGTCTATCCCTCTAGAAATCACAACACATTGTTCCTTAACTTATGCATTGGTGGTTATTGTTGTTGTTAAAGCTCTTTTTTGCAATAAATACAGTGGTTGTAATGAACTTTTCTAAGTATTTTCCCAAAACCTCCACACAGTAACTTAAATATGATAACACCAAAGAACAAACCAAATTTTTTGCAGTGTATTGCACCAAGTCCCACTCTGCTCTTCCTTTTCCTCTCATCTCAGCCCTTTCCTCCTCATGTTCCTTGATCACCACATCCTTCCTCTCAGAGGCAGATAAAGAGAGACTGACTCACACCCATGTCCAATTAGGCTGACATGTGACTGGACTCAGAGCAGGAATCCAGGATTTTCCCTCCTGCTGTGTCATTTTCATGGAGATGGCTCAGCCTGAGTCAACCTTTGACTTCCTCTACTGAATGTATAACCTGTCCATGGTCCATCTCAGAGTCTTTCTTACCTTTGGTCTATCTGGATTAACACATTATCTGATACCTGGAAGGAGTTATCTATGTTATATGTAAACTATCTCAATGTTATAGGTGAATATGTCCTTCTTGTCATGCTTACCTATACCATAGATATGTAGTCAGCTCTGCCTCACATCTCAGTCTTATTCCCAATCTCTGTATGTGTGGCTCTCTTTCCCTCTCATTTGGCCAGGTAACAGCACTCAGAGAGATGAGAACAAATATAACACCCACACTATTCCTTTACGTCAGTGGAGCAATTCTCCACCCAAAAACACTTTGACATAAAACAACTAACCTATCACATGCACGCACACAATCTAGAGTGTGTGCTGACAGTTCAACTCTCAACTCTCAAACAGTCGATGATGAGCAAGATCCAACAGTCGAGCACGGGACAAACACACAGAAAACAAGGCTCTACAGTAGCCTCTCGCTGCTCCTCTGCTCAGGAGTGGTGGGGAGGGGGGTGTCACTAGCAAGACAGTTCCCATGGCAACATTCAGGTGACTCACCAGCCGGTGATGCAGTTGCCGTGACAACCTGCAGCAGTGTGTAGTCGAGTGAAAGGGGTGAATGCATCCGTGGGTGTTTGTTGTCGTGGGTGCAGAGGCACAACGCCGCAGACCAAACAAGCGGTGAGCAAACAGAACTGACTGAAAGGTCAAAGGCCGAGGGATTAGCTCATGCTAGAAACAGATTAGAAAACAGTGTGGATGACAGTGAAAAGGTACACCGAATCAGGTATAAATCGCTGAATGGTTGCTGCTTTAGTTATAAACGCATTTTTAGACTGAAAGAAGTTAGAAGTTACTCAGAGAGCAGTGCAAATACAATATTTGCACTGCTTCTCAAGAAGTACACCCATGCCTGGAAGAAGATTTTTTAGCAATCAGTAATACACTTTCAGTTCAATTCAGTTTTATTTACACAGTGCCAAATCACAAGAAGGTAGAGACCCTACAGTAATACAGAGAAAACCCCAAGAACCAAACAACTACTTTTGAGGAACCATTTGGTGACAGTGGAAAGGAAAAGCTCAGTTTTAAATAGGAAAAAAAACTCGATCAGAACCAGGCTCAGAGAGGGGCAGCCATCTGACATCAGCAGTTTGAGGTGATGGGCAGAAGACAGAATAGAAGATACATTGTGAAAGAGAGAGATGCAACGCGATCAATATTCTACATCAACTATTTCGTTTTAACACCCAAATCTAGCAGCTGACCACTTTCTATTAATGTCAGTATTGAATGTGGAAGATGCCATTAGATATTTATCAATGAACCCTAGTCAATGCATTTTAATTATTTCAGTTGTTTGCAGAAACAGTTATTTAGCTCACGGATAAAATATTTATTTCCACCTGCTCCTAGACTAAAAGGAACCTCAATATTTAGGAATATAAACGAGCAACTGTTTGCATATGATATTAATTAGTTATTAATTTGCTCCAACCCACGTTTTTTTGTAGATTTAAACTACAGTAACAGTAACAGACTCTGGGTGCTAATCTGGCAATGAAAACCTCTGTAATATGAAAAGATGGCAGTCCTAAGCTGTTGAGCAGTTGAAATTATATACAAAGCAAGGCAACAGAAGCATCTGCTCTCCATGCACAGTGATAAACAGGCCTCTATTCTAACTTGGGAATATATTTTAAATTAAAGTTTCAACTTTTGATACGATGTCAATTAAATATTGAGTTCCAATCGTTGGTAAGCTTTTTGTTGACAAAGCTGAAGCAGCAGCAGGATCTATAAAGATTTTAAGGTTATGTTTATGAGGTGATGAAGACAGGATGAAAATGAAGTACACAAATTAAAAGTACGTTTTAGGAACTAATTATTACTGGGGAGTGGAAAATTAAAATAGAAACTCAGACCTCATCTGTATATTACCCTGATACTAACATCTAATCTCGGTCATCAATTTTAAAAATCAGCTAAGCTGCCTTAAATAAATGAAGACCAACAAAAGCCACCATATTTTTAACAATGCATGTATCCCAAACACTGCTGCTCTCACTCTCACCCACTGTCTCCACACTTGTTTACTGCCATAAAACTGTGTGTTCATGTTGAATAGGCAATATGTTTGGCTTTCAGCTGGCTCGTTTCTGCTACTGAAGTCGTGATCTTCACAGCAGTGGGATTTTCATATGGATCATGGCTTGTACTTGAATGTACCATATGTTCCACTGTCAAATTATTCTAAGACCATTCTAAGATTTTCTGCAGTGACAGACTGTACATTTTCTGTATGACATTAACGCCATAACGCAGCAAATCTCCGTTAACGAGTTACCGCGGATCGCCCTGTGCGTGGGGCTGGACGGCGTCAACACGTTAACAAGCTAACTGCGCTAATGCACTAATTCCCACCAATTGAGCATTGCGTGGCACATCCACCATACTGTTTTACTTTTGTCGATGACGCGCTTACCATCAGGGTCATGCTTCACATGAAAACCAAGATAGTTCCAAACGCCAGATCTGAATGAGGGTGGGGGAGGTTCAATTACGAGCTTAGCTTCTGTCTTGCTAGCTTGCGCTGCGCTCAGTGGATCTGCACTCGACAGTGCAGCCTAGGCGGAGTAGGCAAATGCAGATTCACTGAGCGCTCAACACAGACAGCATCGTCAGAAGAAAAGTTGATAAAATAAATAAATTTTTTTGTATTGTTCGATACATATGCGTACCGAACCGAAAGCACTGTATCGAACGGTTCAATACTGATACGAGTATTGTTGCACCCCTAAATAAAACCTACACTTACTGGCTACTTTCTTGCCCAAATATCCAATCAGCCAATCACATGGCAGCAACTCAATGTATTTAGGCATGCAGACATGGTTAAGACATCAAGTTCAAACAGAGCATCAGAATGGGGACTTTAAGTGACTTTAAACACAGCATGGTTGTTGGCACCAGACAGACTGGTTTGAGTACTTCACAAACTGCTCATCTACTGGGATTTTTCCACACAACCATCTCAAGGACTTAAAGAGAATGGCCTAAAAAAAGAGAAAATATCCAGTCAGTGACAGCACTCTTGGTAACGCTTTAACCCTCTCGACCCAGGCGTTGCCAATTTGCAACAGTTAAAAACTAACAACCCGATTACCCCGCATACATATTTTATGAGTTTTTTTTACTCAGAAGTACCACTGCAGGACTTGGTTGTGCATTAGCAACAAAAAGTTTAATTTGAGCCTGAGAGGGTTAAGAGTGCAGAAGAGAATGTTCAGACTGCTTCAAACTGATAGAAAGAAAGCACTAGCTCAAATAACCACTATATACAACCAATGAATGCAGAGGAGCATATTTGAACACCAGGTGCCACTCCTGCCAGCTAAGGCTTGAACTGAGCCTTCAATTCATATTGCGCAACAGAACACTGAAAAACTGCTGCCTGGTCTGATGGGTCTCATTTTCAGCATGGGCACAATTTGGTGTAAAGAACAGGAAAGCATGGATCCATCATGCCTTTTATCAAAAGTTCATGCTGCTGCTGGTGGTGGTGTAACAGTGTGGGGGATATTTTCTTGGCACTGAACGTTTTTTACCTTAGTATTGTTGCTGACTGTGTAAACCCCTTTGTGACCACAGTGTGCTGGCAGAATATCTTGCCATCTCTCAAAGCTCAAATCATCTCAAAATGGTTTCTTGAACATGATAATGAGTACACAGTACTCGCACAGTCACCAGATCCCAGGGGTGGAATAGGATGTTCACATCATGGATGTGTAGCATCATGTTAATTCAGACCAAAATCTCTGAGGAACGTTTCCAGTACTTGAAAATGTGCCATGAAGAATGAAGCCAATTCTGAAGGCAAACTTGGGTCCAACCTGGTACTAGCAAGGTGTATCTAATAATGTGTCTAAAGTCTTAGATATTCAAGTAAGTATTATATTTACATAACCTAAATAAAAGGACACCTAAGTTTATAAATGCAAGTTACTGGACTGTTTTAGTATTTTAGGTGCCAGATATATGTGTAGCTATCCTACCATTGCGTGGACAGGCGTTGAGTCGTTGATTGATATCAAGAGAGGAGGGTTTGCGTGTGACAGCGGTGGTCACAGACTCATACGGGTTGTCCTCGTCTTCTGGAAGGAAAACATCCAGCGAAGGAGAAGTGACGATCTCTGCCGAACGCTTTGAATCCTGGGAGGGAGAAGGAGGAAAAAAAAAAAAAAAAAAAAAAAACACGGAAAGAGAAATGGTAGGGTAGTTTGTTAAACATATCATAATAGCCACCAACAAGAAAAATCTGATAGCTGTTTTTCTTTACACCACCATAATTTTACATGTTTTATTCAAATGATTCCACTGGAAGCTACCAGCCGCACTCCATTCATTATAAGACAAACACCACTAATTACATCATTAATTATGTACTTCAGCCAAACTGGTATTATACCCTTCCAGAGACCCATAGATGATGTGTCATGTTAATGAATGGTCTTTGAAAAGGGAAGTGAAGAAGCCTCTGATTGAGTCCAGCCAGGAATTCTTATTTTGTGACTTTTTAAAAGCAAGAGAGGGCAGATTTTTATTTTTTTTTAAGACAAAAAGAGGTCTGTTAAGGGGCTAAAGTTCTTTTTGTTTGCCTTGGCCTGAGGTGCTTCATTACAAACAACAAAGGAAAATAACCACATCAGATCAGTAATGCGAGTTCAGCTCAAGGCTATCATTCAAGTCCAACCGTGTTCACACAATTGGATTATCATCAAAGGTTTAGGCCAGTCTTCTCTTAAAATAAAGGGTTGGGAAAAGTTTGAAGTTTCCTCGTTTCTTTAAAATCCGAAAGTCACTTTGGGGTTTTGTCCTCAATGTGATCGACAAGACTTTCCTGGAGCTTTTCCTTAACACAAAAGAGACAACTTTTCTCCCATATAATTGCTGTAACATTACTGCAGTTTTTACTTTAATCTTTGAAGGCTTAATGTGACGAATCTCATGAACGTGATCAAAATCCTTTAATAATAGGATAGGATAACCAAAGCCAAACCCTAACCTTGAAGTACAAACATACAAGGGGATACAAAAGCTTTATTTCAACTTATTAAATGTTGAGAGAGCAGGCTGCTGATCTTCTGATGGTGCAATAGCTTCAGGGTATGATCACATGGCGTGAAAATATTTATGCGTAAAAGAGGAAAGGAGTCACTAAGAAAAAGAGGACAGAGTTCATACATTAAAGGTAAAAAAAAAAAAAAAAAAAGGCAGAATTAACCTGGAAATTTTTAATTGTTAGTTTTTCTGTTTGAAATACAAATTAAATTAATAAATAAATCAAAATCCAATTATTTGCAGGGTAAAAATAGCAGCGAAGTAAATGATTATCTTGATAGGCAAGGTTTTTAAGATGCACCTTGTGCAAGGGTTTACCCCTAACCCAGCTGAGGTTTCAAGTGTGAGAAATGAAATCAGCAAAACTTCATAACAAAGACAAAAAAGTTGTGTGAAAAAGAACAAGATACATCTTAACTGCTTTCACAGGAATTAAGAGCGCAAGCAGCAACCATAGTCAGCAGGTGTGTGTTAACATAATGCCACAATCTTCCCAGGAGTGAACATATCAGCAAAGTCACCCCAAGGTTAGACAATGCTCTGAGAAACTGCAAAAGTGTGTAAAGACAGCATTATGGGCAGCCCCCAGCAGCCAAGGTCTATTGGGTTTAGTCACCTGACCCAGCCCTGACTATAAGCTTTATCAAAAGGAAATGTTTTAAGCCTAATCTTAAAAATAGAATTCAAACTGGGAGCTGGTTCCACAGAAGAGAGGAGTAAAAGCTGAAGACAGCACGGCTTACGTTTGAAAAGTTGGATTTAAACAAACTACCTACTATTTTTGGAGTAATGTCCATAATGTTTGGCCATAATGCCCAGCACCATATATAGTAAAAACAAATATGAGCATATTAAAACTATTTAGCAAAATAACGAAGGTTAATAGAGGAGGACACAGGCTTGTTTGAAGTCCGCTATATACCAAAGTATTCTAGTGTCAAATGTGAGGCCATCTGTTTAAAAGCCAAAGCTTGGCCAAATTTGGGTCATGCAGCAGGACAGAGATCCCAAGCACAGCACGAATTGCAATGGCAAAGTTAAACTTACGACCTCAACTTCATTGAGATGCTGTGACGGGAACTGTGCATAAATGAATGCCCACAAACCTCAATGAACTGAAACAATGCTGTAAAGAAGAGTGGACCAAAATACCTTCACAATGATGTGAGAGATAAGTTCAAGTCGCTATTGCTAAAGGTGGCTCAAGGCTCAAGTGTCTTAAGGGTATTTGCAAACATTAAACTTTTGTCTTTGTAACATTTTTAACTTATTTAACGGACAACTAGTTTAGGTCTAAGGAATAGGGGAGTCCTTATTTCCATTCACAAATTTAACTTCTATCCTAATCAAACACATGAACTTGTTTGCCTCTACTTTCTCTCTTTAGTGTTACGGCCCGGCTCTGCTAGGCGGCAGCGGACGTAACATAAACGAGCCCAGAGACCAAGGAGTTAGATAGGACGACAGACATAAGGTTTATTAACACAACTGAAATCCGTTAGTGAAACAACTCACTAGGCAGCAGAGAAACTTTAAACACCACGATTAATAACACCAGTAGAGCACTGCTCTACTAAACGTCTCGCAGGAGGCAACACAAAACACAGGCAAAAGGCAAAAGGGAGGGACTCTCTGTACAGTCTGTTCAAATCAACAAGTCCCTCGACGAATGAAGACTCCTCAGCCTTTTATACTATCAGGTAACTGCAGTCAGCTGTGTCACTTGTCATAACTGCAGACAGCTGTGTCACTTGTCCGCCGTACTCCAGGCTCCTGCAGGAGCCAATGGTGTGTGCAGTCTGACAGGCTCGGATCCGCATGAAGTTGGGGCGGGCATATGTCCGGGCAGTTGGCACATCCCCGAATAAACAGGTGTATTCCCTAATTAAGGCAATTAGGCCCTCTTGCTGCTCTGACATCAGATGCCCAAGCAAACCCGGCAATGCTTTTAGCATTTCAGAGTTAGACAAACGGGGTCTAGAACAGGTGGGATAACATAGTTTTAACCCATCACCCCCATCCGCCCCTCCTTCCTCCTGGTGGCTTACCTGCAATCTGACATACATGGCAACTGTTGCAAAATTTAGAAACATCACGCTTCATACCAGGCCAAAAGAAATGTTTTAATAGTAGCTGGTATGTTTTTGTGATGCCCAAGTGTCCTGACCACTGGCTTTCATGGGCAAGGGCCAGGATCTTCTGCCGGTACGCAGAGGGCACTACAATCTGCTTGACCTTACTCCAATCTGCACCTTCTGCACCTGGTGGAGACCACTGACGCATTAGAACATCATGTTCTATGAAATAGGCTTGTTGCTCCTTTTTGGCTTGCTCAGCACTTACCATACGTTTGAAACAGCTCTTTATTGTTTCATCAGCTAATTGAGCTGCTGACAGCTGGTCTCTAGTCAAGGGCAGTACGGAGTCCTTAGGAAATGGATCAGGCTCCGTAACATTAGGTTTCTCTCTAGTCCGTTAACAGAGCCAGGTTGGATTTTCTTTTCCCATTTCCCCAAAATAAAAGGTTAGAAATCCAAACTTGCACAATAAACTTAAAAGGTTCCTCTTGATCATTTCTTATCCGCCCCTTAATAGAAATTACAGGATACTCTTCATTCAATTCTCTCAATAAGTGCTGTTGGACACATTTGTGAGCCTTATTGTAATTCACTCTGACTAAACTGCAGACTGCAGAATGCCTGAAATGTCATTTGCATATTAAATGAGACAGATCATTGATTTTTAGCAAAATGAGGCTTGCAGCATTTTGAAAATCAGCTCTCATTTGAATAATTTAGAATCATAAATAAGGAAATGTTTCTGTGGGACCTTTATATAACAGCCTTGCTCTCTGGGTATTTCAGGAAAATTTCAGATTGCACTTTGTTGCGGCGCTGGTGAAAAGGTTGAGCCCCAAAGGGCTCAGATAGAGAGCTGAAGCCCAAAAGGTCCATTATCTGTGAGGCAGATGTGTACCAAGAAAGAATGAAAAACAAGAGAGAGTGATGTGAAGCAGGGGAAAAGGTTACAGGGGCGAGCGTCATTTCAGCCAAAAAGACAAAACATTTCTTTCCAGCGACTCAGCCTCTGGATGTCTGTCCTTTCCCTTAGACTCCATCATCATTTCTGAAGTGTCACTTGGCAACCTTCTCCAAGTTGTACTCTTACTAATGGGATCAGTGGTGAACGCTTCACTGTGTGTGTGGCTGCCCCTGTTCTCACCATTGCTTCATACATATTTCTAAACCCAATGACTTCATCTTTCCGTTCCTCTTCTCCTAATCTCTTTTCTAATTCAACAGCCATTACTCTTCTTGTCAGCATCTGCTACTACATTACCCACACTGCACCAGGCCATCAATCACACACTGAGCACACTCAAAACTGATTAATCATTCTAGCTTACAGAGCAATCAGTCCTTTGATGATTTCTCTCGCTCACACCTTCTGCACTCAGTCTGGGATTTATTTCACACCCCACTTCATTAAAAGGCCCACAAACTCAAAGTCCCTTGTTTTTTCTACCCCTTTTCCATCTCCATCAGCACTCGATTAGGCCGCCATTACCACTAATCCAGTCAGACCCAGTCAGACTTATGCGCCTTCAGTCCACAGGTGGCCCCGTCTCGGCTGACAGATTTGACGTGACAGCCTGGTTAGCTAGAGATTTCCCTCACGGAGCTGAAGGAAAGGTTGAGAGCACTCCAGTACAGCCATAAAGAGCCATTTCTGAGACATAAAGATTATTTTGACCATTAAAGGTGCAACAAATCATGTTCACATTGATTTTAAGACCGTACCAAACCATAACCACATATGGGTTTACACACCTCTATACCCCAAACCTTTATCAGCTTCACAGTAGAGCTGACGCTTTAATTTTTTTCTGATACGTCTCAAAGGTTATTGGATCAATTCAGATTGCAACAGCTATAGAAGTATAAAGGTGTTTTTGGTTTTTGTGATAGATTTACACTAGAAATAAAAGCTTGTTTCATAGAAAACATATAACAGTAACATATTCTCCCATTGAAAATAATTGCATTCAGAACAGGGCTGAGAACTGTTTTAAAAAGTAGCCTCTAAACGTTTATGGAAGATTCCACTTTTTATCTATTGTAAAACTCATTTTTGTCACTACACAGTCATGAGTAAAAATCAGGAAGCAAAACTTGTCATTATTACTGCAATAGCTTCTAAAAGCACAACCTGATTACTGCCTTTCTGCATGTATACATTGATTTACAACCTGGGGCCTCATTTATGTCACCGCATGTATGCTTACAGCAATCGGGCTGATTACTTCACAGCAACAATCAGTGGTACCCCTTACCCCGGGCTATAATATGAAAATGGAAGTTTGGTAGATGAATGCAATTTATTTATTTATTTATTATATATTGTTATGGTAAATCTCACCTTCCTTGTGATTGGTGCCCATCACCAGCATTGTAATGACTGTATGAGAGCTGTCACTGGATTTATTTCCAGACTTGGCTAATTCACACAACCCATTGATTCATGATCCAAATGAGAATATGGCTGAAATTATTCATTTTTTTTACTCATTGTTTGTTTTCAAATCACAACTGAGATTCCCATTAAAGCTGTCACTTTCTGTTATAAAGCTGATGGCTCCACTGCTTTAACTTGGAAAGATTTGCCATGTTTTCTGAAGAGCTACCTACTCTCCCAGATTTGTGCCACAAATCAGTGTAGTGTTTCTCCTGACAAACCTGACTTTCAGCATCGCCGTCACACTTTTACTGCCTCAGTATTGATCTTCTGGGGTCCAGTAAAATCTCACTTTTTAATTTTTTTTTTAAGAGGCTCTACCTTTTGCGGTGGATTCGTTTAGATTGATGGTAAATGGAAAAAAAAGAGTTGACTTTTTCTTTAAAGAAGCAGCAAAATAGGCAACAAGAACATGCAATAATACAAACAAAAACCATCAGAATTGAGGTATACTATCATTGAAGTGACTAGTCAGTCTGTCAGGAAGGCAGCTGCTGAAAAGTAGATGGCATAATTTAATGTTTAAATAAATTTAACTGACTTTTTTGCATTACAAAATAAGTAAAGAAATAACTGGGATTTGAATAATGGGGAGCTGCGCTCATCTAGCACTGTGTCTAGCAACAATCCTGGCTTTACATGTAAGTACTGGTCACGGCAGATGGCCGCCCCTCCCTGAGCCTGGTTCTGCTGGAGGTTCCTTCCTATTAAAAGGGAGTTTTTCCTTCCCACTGTCGCCAAAGTGCTTACTCATAGGGGATTATTTGATTGTTGGGGTTCTCATTGTATGTATTATTGTAGGGTCTACCTTACAATGTATAGCACCTTGTGGTGACTGTTGTTGTGATTTGGCGCTGTATAAATAAAATTGAATTGAATTGAAGTATATTTACAATCACATAAGGCAGAAGTTTAACATATGCTTCTGTTGAATCATATAGAGAATTATAGATAAAGATAATTTTTTACTGTTATGTGACTGACAGCTAGTAAACTTACAACTTACGGATTTAAATTTAAGGGGAAAAATTATCCTCAAACATCAGGAATTCCTCTGCTTGCATTCTCCATTGCAGGCCCTCTTAGCTGTTCCCATAGCCGGCATCATTACAAAAAGAATTTGGGCACTTTGTGTTAGAGCCCTGCAACTGTGGATGTCTTTACAAGAAGAACTGGGGAGAGCAGACTTTGCATCTTCTTATAAAGCCATGGCTGCTGGAGACACCTAGGTGGAGTAGTCATTACTGTCATACATGTTTAAACTCTGGAAAATCAGGCACATGCAAAGTTGGTGTAATAAAATGTAGCATCTCCATGGACGAGCTCGTGCAGCTACAAAAATCATCTCAGCAAGGAGCGATCAACATTGGACCATTAGTCATACCTCAAAACGTATTTTTACGTAAAGTTGTTCTTGGTTGTTGTTTTTCTATAAGGATTGTTTTCTTATTCATTTATTTGTATTGTATTGACCTCACTGCCATATTATTTACCCTGTTTGTCCAAGTCTTATTCTGCTCTTACTTGCTTTTGTTTTAACTGTGTTTAATTTTCTTTTTGATTCTCGATTTTCAATCAGTGGCATTTCAATTTATTCTGCAAAGCATTTTGGATCTATGTTTTGAAAATTGAAGTATTATTATTACTATTAGTAGGAATGTAATCATACCAAAGGGGTTTTTCAGTGGGTCAGATTTGCCAGGAAATGCATGAGATTGCTCCAAAGCGCGAAGCTGGGAGGGGGCAGTACTTTAGAGCGAACGAAGATAAAGCTTTCCGAGTTACTGTTCACTTCCAGTGAACAGAGGTCCAAAACGAAACGGAGACAAGTGGAACCATTGTCCTTTTAAAAGGAAGTGTCAGAGTTCATAGGAAATTCAGTTGTGATCTGAAAATAAATAACTCGCATGGTAAATTTTGGTGGGAAAAGTTATGAATAATCTCAGCTACTGTCTCCATTGTTCACAGGAACAACGAGGATGTCATTCTGTATTCCAGAGCTTTTGAAACGCTACGAGCGGAGTCACACTGATTAATAGATGCACTGAAGAAAAGCATATGACAAAATCTCCAGAAAGAAATAATGAAAGCTTTGCCCCACTAGCATCTGAAGGGAGGAAAAAACAAAATGAAAAGAAGTGATGGTGAAAACTGAAAGAATGGCAATAGTTAGAACTGTAACTAAATGTATTCCTTAAATGAATACAGGTATAAATAATCAATAATTGTATTGAAAAAGACCTATTTTTGTGCTGTAACTTGTGCTATACCCTTTGCTACCAGGTATAGCTACATTTCTCTCTTTCACTTCTACATCACCTTTTATTATTCCTGTTAAATCTCCAGCGTCCACCCTGGCTGCTTTGGCAGAAACAAGGCAAAAGAAAGGAGGTCAAATCTGACAGGTGTAATAAAAACCACAGCTTTGGATAAGACTAGAAACAGACAGCGAAAAGAGAAGGGAGAGGAAAACACAGGTAGATCAAAAGGACGCCAGGATCCTACTCAACACTTACTTTGGAGTTTGTGTCAGCGAATCCCGAGGAGATGAGCACGAGACAGAGAGACAGAGGGGGAAGAGGAAAATGACTTTGTGCTCAGGAACAGAAGCAGAGGAAGTGGGAGTGCGGTAAGTTAGGAGAAAGGATTTCCTCACGCACAAAGACGAAAAATGCACAGAAATGGGAGGCAACTCAGACAACGTGCTTGTTTTTTCTACACTAAAGTAAGCCAAAGAGAGACAAGAAAGCAAGTGATCCGGCTTCACTGAAGAGAGCAACAAACTTAAAGTTTGAGCAAGTCTCTCTACAGCACATGTCCCACCTATCTCAAACAGGACAGTCGGTGCCGAGAAATCTTTCGACAGAAGCCTAGGAGTACCTGAATGTGGAGATGAAATTAATCCGGCAGGGTGACAGCAGGTTTAGCTACCTGATATTCTGATGGTATTCTCCCATTTGTCCCTGGAGGTGATGGGGGGGTCAAAAAGCTTTAAAATGTGGTCAAAAAGGCTTCACGCAGAGAAGTGTGTGCTGTGCCTCCAACAAACAGACACACTCGGTCTTCATTCATATCCCTCCCTCTCTCTCTCGCGCTATCTTAAAGGGAAGAGATAGGACAGAGAAACTTGTGTCTGAGCTGAACAGGAAGAGAGCAGACAAACAGAGGCCTCCTCTGGCCACTAATTAGCAGGTCGTATGCAGCTCCCATCCAACTGCCAGGCCAGATTAAACGTCTGACAGTGTGCGTTTTGGGTGTGTGTGTGTCTATGTGCCTCCACATGTGGCCAGAAGATTGTTTCTGATTATATCTGTGTAATAATGCAGTGTGGCATTTGTACGTGTCTGTCTGCTGCAGATACAGTTTGGTGGGGGTTTTATGCGTGTGTGATCATGTCAGAGCTTTCATGCATATTTTGTGTGTTTTTCTCTGATTGAGTTTACTCTCGTTATGTATAGCATTTGTGTGTGCGTGCCTGTTTGCATGTGCGCAGGCCTGATAACCCAACCAGGAAATGTGCTGTTGCTTCTGTTACATCCGAGGAACTTAAATCCCAAATCTCTCTTTTTCAGTTAAACCCAGCGCTGTACCACCCAACAGCCAATCCACCACCCCACACTGTACACAGAGTTCACAGGCCATCAGATATGAATAGACGCTATAATTTGCTGGCATTTCCTCATGGAGACCATTTGATTAGAAAGAAAGAGGAGGGGTGAACACAAGAAAGGACAAAGGACACTCTGAGGGCCTGAGGGGTGCGGTCAGTAGAGGATACCAATAAAGAAAAGAGACAGAATGTGAAGAAAAATTAAGGCAGTTCAAAACTGAATGGGTATGTTCTTCTTTCTTGATAATCAAACATTGACCAAAATCCCATCTGGCAACCTGCAGAATGCTGTAAAAAAAGCTGTATTTTAATTTTTTTTTAATCATTGCACAGGCACAATTGTATCCATTCTGTCAAAACTTCATCTCCATCTATGTGTTCTGTTGTGGGTTATGATTTGGGGGATTTGTTTCCCATACAATTCTACAAGAAAGCAATTAAGTACATCTCTAAAATTTCTATCCGGTCGTTAAGTCTGGCGTCACTAGCCATGTCTGGACCTAAACTCCGCTGCAGGTCCATATATCAAACGATCACTATGGCATTACTGAGAGTTGAAAAATTCTCTAAAGTCTTTCATCTTTAATAAAATTATCAGCGTTCTGCTCTACCAGGTGTAACAATTGAGTTTAACATCCAGGCATCCATGAAAACGGAATTTATGACATTTAACGGAGTTAGAAGTTAGCAGGAAGTTAGCTCGCTAGCTTCTATCTAAATACAATATAGCATGTCCTGACTGCGGGGTTTTGGAAACAAATTAAAAAGTACAGCTCTGTTATCATTTCCAACATAAATGACAACAGAAAACTAAACAGCAGTGACGTTTGTAGGGTTACTGAAGTTGGGCTAGCTGGTATATAATGATGTGCTACGTGACCGCTAGCGACACAGGTATGTTAGCATAATATAAACAAGCTAACTTTGCTGGAAGCTGGATGCTGTAAAAGGACCAAACTTCAGCCAGGAGAACAACTGAGATAATCCATCCACAATACGAGGTTAGTCATTCATATACTGGTGCATGGGCTGGGCTGTAGTTACATCCTAAGGTTTTAAAAACTGAGCTTAAATAAATGATTAGCGGTAATAAAAGCCGAGGGAGGTCAACAGTGATCACTGACTGTTTTAGGAGCTTTTTGAGATTAAATAGAAGAAAATACAAAACATTAAACATGTTAACAACACAAAAGCCATATTAAATGCAGACTACTTTAGGCCCGGAAGTAGGATTCATCACGTCATCACTTAACGACCGGATTACTGTTTGATCTCGGGTAATCACAAAAATAGGTAAGGTATAGGGAGTATTTGATTGAGAATTAAAGGACAGAGTGAAGTAAATCTGAAACTGGAAAATAGAAGAAAAGGAAAGAAAAAGTCAGAGGTGCAGGTTGGTCCGATCAGCGAGCAAGGATTGCCTTGCAGAATTGGATTTCCCTCCATGGCTGGCTAATCCCTCAAAAATCAGCTAGCTGAGCCACCCATGGGACACCGACACTCACTCCACAGAAAATTACACCCTTCACATTCCCCATGTATTCTACTGTATTGAGCAAAGCTCTAACTGCGGCTTCCCTCGGCTCCACGCTTAATCCCACAGACACGGCAACCAGCTGGAGCAAGAGACTGCAGACAGAGAGCCACTGCTGTGTGACCAATCTTTTACTGCATTTAACTGCAGGTCCTTCAACTTTGGAGGAAGTTCTGAAGCAACAAAAGGCTGCTAAGGTGAGTGTGCGTTGCGTAACGGTGGGAGAAAAAAGTTTGCAGCAGGAAGCACATTTAGTTTGGAGCTGAAATTAACTTCCCAGTTATTATTTTATTTCCCATGGCTGCATTTACACAACCTTACTGATAAACCAGAAGCAAAAACTGAAAGCTGATATCCCATTGTTTTCAAAGCTGTTTAAATATGAACAGATTAAAAAAAACAAAACAAATCTTTAACCGCTTAAGACCTGAACTCTTTTATGGCATGCATTTTCAATTTGTCTTTGCTATTTGGGCTGTTTGAGACCTCATGAATGTAAAAACAAAGAATTATGTGGGGGTTTTTTCCTGATTTTTGTTTCTGAGAAAAATGAGATCCACATTTTTACATTTCGATAGAACAGTGGCAGTATAATGTCCTTGTAAGTGGAAATCAGGCCCTTGTGGAGCAAAATTTAGTATTTTGGTCTAGACAACCCAAAATGTGATGTCCACATATGTGCACTCTAGGTCCTAGGAGGTTAATATAGTAGTTGATTTAAAAGTCTGATCTTGTGTTTGTTAATCACTGGCCAATATTACAAACATTTAAAACAGCTGAAAAAACAGAATTAAAGGCAATGCATATGTCAGCCCCAAGTGAGGCAACCATGCAGACTATGCCTGGTTTTTGCAGGGACTCATGGGAATGTTAATGTTGAAGTTGTCATGCTAGCAGTATTGTTATCATTCTTGCAGTGTTTGCTTTTTGATTGTTATGTTTGTGTGTAATATGTTTTTATGGCTGAGTGAAAACTGTTTTCTTCAAGCACAGGCCACCATGACTGAGGTTACCGCAGTGGTTGGAGACCACTAACCAGCCTTATGAAGAGCCACGAAAAAAAACATCCCTCCCAAAAGAAGGGCCATTGGACTTGACCTCTGTGAACACTTTTCCTGATCAGTTTATGAGCTCAGTCACTCATTTCGAGTCATACTGAAGGCTACGTCCACACGTACCTGGGTATTTTTGAAAACGCAGATTTTTCTATGTGTTTGCGCCTTTCGTCCACACGTAAACGGCATTTTCGGTCACTGAAAACTGAGATTTTTAAAAACGCCTTCCAGGGTGGATATTTTCGAAAACTCCGTTTTTGCATTTACATGTGGACAAGGAAAACGGAGAAAACGCAGCGTCAACGGTGTGCGCATTTTTTGACGTCACACTGTGCGCCACATTATTGTTTCAGTGAAATGAATTTCTACAATGGCGGACTTACACCAAATACTGTTACTCTCTGCAGTGTTTAAATGCTTACATATACACACACAGTTACTGTCCCTCCACACAGGACTCAGTTCTGTTTCTATGTGCAGATCTATCTTTGTTTAGTCTTTCCCACCGAGGCTTCTAGATTTCTGATTGGCCAACATTTCTACACGGTTAGGAATATATCGCCACCTGTTGCTTTGGCATGTTCCTAGCAGTGTTTTCCTTCGTTTTTGCGTTTACGTGTGGACAGGATTTTTTTTAAAAACAAAAACGGAAAATCTCCGTTTGCAAAAATACCCGTGTACGTGTGGACGTAGCCAAAGTCTATTTTGTAGATTTCCTGAGAGGAGGATAATCCAAGGATACGTTCATTGTCTAATGAAGTTGGACTGACAAAATGTCAGTTAATAAATGTGTGGTTTCACAGTCAGTTCACAGTCACTTCCAGCATACAAAACAGGATTTTATTCACCAGGGTGTCATCACAGTACCTATGTCCATCTTTTATACTGCCTATCAGCTTGATGTTTGCTTTATTACACTTAATTTATTTTAGTGCACAAGAATGATTTTCAGTGCAGACCTAAAATGATGTGAGACAGGGGCACAAAGTAGTGGAGCCAGTGGCTCCTTGGCACTGGCTTCACTACTTGGCAGCTATATTGGTGAGGATATAGCTGTCAAACACTAAATCTTTGTATTCAGACTGAATTAGCAAACACTATATCCATTTAAAATCAGCATGCTGGGTTTGGTATGATGGTACACTAAGCAACTGCAACCTCATAAATATATTTATGTAAAAATCAAGAAATTCCTTTAACAGAGAGCGGTTCTTTTCCAGAAACTCATAATCTCCCGAGATTAGACCAAGCTAAACATGATGAAGCATCATCTGCAACTGCCTCACATCTCTCGACAAAGTTCATTCCCCTTTTTTTAGCAGAGTGTAAATCGCTCAAAATGACAAATACCTATCATCATAGGTTTTTTTTGCATAACTGTGCTGCCAGAGGCAAAATAACAGAGACAGACGTTTCCTGCCAACATCATTAGCCCTCGCGTCATGTGGGGCCACAACAGTGTTTCGTATGAAAATAATTTCCATCAATATGTTACACAAATACACGGATACAAATGATGTTTGTTTAAATATGAACTCGGTACGATCAGTCATCTTATTTGCCTGTAAAGCCTTCTAACCACATCTTTAATTCCTTTGTAAACAAGAACACAGAAAGCAAATTTACCCTTATCTCGCTCTGTCACCTGTGTGTAGGATTGTCCCTTAATCTCTTTAACGCGAGCTCATTTGAACTGGAACACAACATAATTTGCACACATTTAACAGTCTCTGCATAAGCGTACTGTGTTTTCAATGCCTTGCTCAAGGGCATCAACACTACAGGAAGGGTTGCTGTGCTGCACCGTATTATAAAACCAACACTGCAGTAAAAAAAAAAAAAAAAAAATTCCTGCTGGTGGCTTTTCTTTGAGCTTCTATTCCCCTCTCGGCAGCTTTCTCTGCCTTTTCCTGTTTACCTCAAGAATAGTGAGATATGTGATACTCCGACGGGATGTAAAACTACACACAAACAAGCGCACGCATCCACAGCACATCTTCATGGAGTCAAGGGCATTATAGGTTTGTGCCAGTCTATTTCAGGTGAAATATGACAGCACCTATATGTGTCTTTTGAGTTATTTTGACAGCCTATAGCTGCAGTCTAGAGGGGCATAACGCCATTAACAGGCACCAAGTGTAAGCACAGAGCTGCGTCACGTCCCATCGAGAGACGGGAGCGAGAGCGGGAAATGAAAGCAAAATCAAATCAAATTAAAAGAGAACATAATAATAATCAATTAGTCTAATTCAATGTTTTGAATGACAGAATTTCTGTTTTCAGCCAATTAAATGAATGATAATTAACTGGAAAAACAGGATTAAAATCCACAGAGCAAACAGCATCATCCGCTATTCACTCCGAGCAAAAATTTATAACACTTTTGTTCACATCTTTGTCTCAATTCATACAATCCTCACACACACGCGCACACATTTGCAGGCACTGCAGAGTTTTAGACGTCTCAGATACGGACTGCAAGAAGTAATTATTTGCTTGATCGTTTAGTCTGCTAATTATTTTCTTGATAAATTAATTTTGTCTATAGTAAATATCAAGAAAATAGCCACCACATTTTCCTGGATCTATTACTGACTTTTAATTTAATTTTACAAGTCCAAAATGAGATAATTTAATTTTCTCCAAAGGTTCTATTAGACATCAAACGTCAAATCTGAAAAGCTGGAGCTGAAAAAAGAAATCCTACTAAAATAATTAAACACATCATCCAAATAGCTGCTGACTATTTTCAGTTATGTATTTTTATCTCATAACTGGCACGCTCATTTTCTTTCAGGAAATTGATGTTTCCTTTCCCGAGCAGTTATGACTACAAGGTTTATGTGAGTGGAAGAGAATTATACTACTAGCATATACAGAATGGCTACATATTAACAGTTTGATTTATTACAATGGTATAATGCAAGATTAATTAATTTTTCCATTCAGTTCAATTCAATTTTATTTATATAGCACCAACTCCCAACAACAGTTGCTTGATATTGTAAGGTCAAGACCCTAAAATAATACAAAGAAAGCAACAACAAAAAACCCCAACAATCATATGGCAAGCAATCCAGCGACAGTGGGAAGAAAAAACACAGTTTTAACAGGAAGAAACCTCATGCAGAACCAGGATCAGGGAGGGGTGGCCATCTGCTGCGACTGGTTACTGAACACTTAGGAAAGATTCTCCTGTTTTGACTTTGTAGTCACATCAACTCGTGCTGCCCGAAATCCTTATTAAAAGACTCCAGGTAATGCCACCAAGAAAAAAACTCTGTACTCTGAATTTCTGTAGTATTAGTGATGAGCAAGAGGAGGAGCATAATGGTGTGGGTGGAGTCATCTTTGTCTGAATGGGAATAAGACCAGAGAGATGCAATTTACCTAAGTAGGCCTCCAAAATGACCAAGCACCTGGGTTTCCTCATCACGCGCACATTCTTTGAGTCATCCGCCCTGTTGGATGGAATATAACCAATGGTTACGAGCGGAAAAATGTTTCTCCCCCAAATGGTTGGCAGTGGGCGAGAAATTTGGGGTTGAGTTACTGCCACTTCCTATCACTTCTGCTATAACACCACTAACGGTGGACTGTGGAATATTTAATAATAAATTTTTCATGACTGGACTTGTTGCACAGGTGGCATCCTATCACGGAACCACGAAGGAAGTAAATGAGCTCCTGAGAGCGACCCATTCTTTCACAAATGGTTGATTTTATACACCCACGGTGATGGAAGTGACTGGAACACCTGAAATAAATCACTTGGATTGGTGAGTGAGTACTTTTCAGTACCTTTAGTCTTCTTTGTACTCATCGAATCTTATCACCAGTTTGTTTGCATGACATTATGATACCGCCACTTTGCTTCCAGGAAAAACTTCAAAAGGCCAGCTGCTGTGTGTGATTTATTTATTTATTTAAACGAAGCATGTCTAATTCTGCACGTAAGATAAAGATACAGTTTCCATGGAGCAACTTCAACCTTGCTTATTTTAAATAATTAAATATTACAAAACATTAAACAATCTGAAAAAGGTCAATGATCTTAAACTTTAAACATAAGATGAAAACTCACCCACTCACACAAATTCTACTCCCTCATTTAGATGCTTTTAAAGCTCTGCACATAATTTCTGCCCCCTCATAAACACTTGCCTTTGATGTTCCTTAGCACCCTCAAAGGCTCTCATGGCTGTCTGATCTGTGACAGCACAACACTAACCTCTACAAACTGATATCTACATATGAATGCACACAATCTGGAGTCAACCAGACCAGAAGCTTATCCTGCACTTAGTCTCACGAGTTTTGACCGATCATGTCTGAGCAGGCTTTGACTGAATGCTGTTTGTGTATCTAACATGCAAATCATGAAAACATCTGCTCTCATACAACTGTTTAAAACATATCTGTAAAGGTGGACTGTACTGGAAACTGAGCCTGGATATCACTTATCTGGATATTTGCTGGCTAAGATTCTTTCATTTCTCACACAAAGACACCTTACAACACACATCTTAAAACTGCGTCAGCTGTGAGTAAAGCCCTGTTTCCTAAGAAAGAAAATTAGAGCTTGAGAAAGAGAAATGTAAGAAGCAAGTCTGACTAAGTGTGGAGGAAGAAAGTCAGACGGAGGAAGAAAAACAGGAAGGAAGTAAAGATGGTGAAATGAGAGGAAATAACCTGGTAGAAAGTCAGGAAACGCTGACATGTGCAAGTGTGTGTGCAGCAGTCTGACGCACCTATGCTGTTGGTGACTGAGATTTGTTAATGGTGGACATCCCACGCCTGACATCTCAAGAAAGTCTGTGTTGCTTGGCAACACTCCAGACCTCTCTCTACAGCATCTCTTGTCTTTCCTGCATTTCATCATTACCTGTCTCCCTTTTCTTTTGCTTTCAAGGTTGTCGCAAATGAGTTCTGTAACTTAATTTTAAAAAAGGTGACGCTTTGGCGTCAAGCTGCGTTCACATGGAGATGGTCAGTGGAAACCTGTAGCTAGTAACGACAATTCTCAACAGGGGAAACTTCGTAATGAGGGAGTGAGTGCAGTCATGTGTGCACAAAAAACACGCATGTGACAGGCAGCAAGGATATGTTAAATTCATTACCTCGGGCCACAAAGGTACAAGGTACAGACACACAAATATGTATAGACACACAAATATTAAAACATAGGCAAACTTTATTTCGTGCTTGCTTAAGACGTGCAGTCTTGCACAAACATAGAAAAATAAATAAAACGTCCGCAGCTGCCATTTAATAAAGGTACATATTTACTTTGCTGTTTTTGTTTCAGGGTATGACTTCACGTCAGATGGCTATTTTGGAAGCTGTGAATTGTGGGCCTGTTGAAATACTTCAAGCAAGTTTTGACATTAGACATCCATCTCCGTAATGCTACAGGGCAGCTTTTCTTATTCCACTACTCATGAACCTTCATCCAACACAATGGACTGGCAGCTGCTGGGACTGGATGTGTTATGAGAAGTAGGGGTGGGTTTACCGATTAAAATTGGTTAGGTTAAACCTCACAAAATTTCAACAACCACCAAACAACTAAAACTGTAAATGAGAGCAGGTACATGGATTCTGCACAAATTCGTAAACATAGAGCGCGGACCCGCCGACGCATCAGAATTGGTGAGATGTCAGCTTTCTATGTTTACGTCTTTTTTTTTTTTTTTGCACTAGATTCTGACGCTGCAGGTTTCATCATCCTCCAACCAAAACTGACTGAACCATCAGCAAAAGAAGATCCAAACTAAGCTTCACCTTTCGCTTCACGTAAACATCGTCATGAATTCCCTCTTACTTTTGCTGTTTTGCTTCCACCATGATAAAATGACACGTCATGCACAGCTCTCCCTCTCTCTCAGTGTACTTCAAGAAGAGTGTCACATCTAAAAATCTCTGTTTTCTGCATTATCCACTTTCTTATTACGCACCAGTCTACCACTGTGTACAGCGCTGTCGGCCGCGGTTTGTTTTTTATTTTTTTAATTTAACTAACTTACAACAAGAAATTTCTGCTGCTGAAGAAATGTAAACTTTTTAAAATTATGCGAAATTGCAAAATGCTTAGCTGTGTCTCTAATTAAACCTCTGTAACTTTGCTCTGCTTCAATTTAATAAAGTTACGTTGAAACCAAGCACACCATTGTTTTTCTTGTGACATTACCAATAAGTTTGATGTGTCACATGGCCCTCTTCCTATTGAAAAAACAAAAGTTGTATCCAAGATGGCCGACTTCTAAATGGCCACCATGGTCACCACCCATCTTGAGGAGTTTGCCTCCTCACATATACTAATGTGCCACAAACAGGACTTTAATATCACCAACCATTCCCATGTTATTACGGTGTATCCATATAAATGGCCCACCCTGTAGAATGAAACGGTAAAAGGTAAAGAGTTAATAACATTTTTTTCAGACCAGACTTTATTCGTTTTTTTGGTCTTCGTCCTGGTTAGAAATTGAGACAAACAGGATAGAGGTACATTTCCAGGCACTGGAAAATTACACAAGTTCCCATTAATGATGAGAAGGGTTTCTGATAGTTAAGCTTGAACACATGTTGTAAAAAAATCTGTATTTCTCATGCCAAATTCTCTTTGACTCCTACAACTAGTATATATCTACACACCAATACCTGAACACTCCCCGGCACCTTTCTACCAAGCATCCGTGGTTTTTGGAGTGGTGAGGTGTCTGATCAGAGTCCAGAGACAATATCCACCCTGGGCACATCCTTGCTCACCCTGATACCACCTGGTGGCAGAGGACAAAGAAGTATCCCCTGCTAAACCACCAACTCTCAGGTGTTTCACCCTCAGGCGTAACTAAGGTATAGCTATGAATTTAACAGTGTTGTTTTTCAGCCACATAATATTTTAAAACACTTCCATAAACCCTTCATTGCAGTATTTTACATTTGCAATGGCTAGCCATCCTGTTTCACAGAAAATTATCAGCCAACACTGCTTTTCCCCTCGGCTGTACTGACCTTTCAGGTCATTGTTTTGGTTTTCCAGCCTTTTGGATGCAGCAGGCAGCTGTGTTCAACAAAAACTCTCCTGTGAGCTCTCCGCTCAGCACCAAACAGAGCTGCCAGGTCTGTTTGATAAAACCAGCCTCATGGCCAATCAAACTAACCTATAATAAACAATACAATATAACACCCAAAAGGCAGGCACCCGGTGTTGGAGAGTATCACAAAATAGTTTGTTTTCTATCTAAGCCTGCATGCTGGAGTTTGGCTTTTATGATTTTTAGGATATATTGGCAATTTTCATACACAACACGAACTCATGGACAAGAAAAGTTCAACCTGCAGAAATGCTTCAAATGTGGGCCAATTACTCAGAAAACCGCAGACCTCGCAACCATAGCAACCCTGGCACCAACAAAGTCAGTAACTAGCTGGTGAAAAAGGAAGCATATAGCAGCTACTGTAAATCAGAATCAGAATCAGAATACTTTATTGATCCCTGGGGGAAATTATTTTTTGTTACAGTGCTCCATTTTAAACCAACATTAAGACAAGACAGACAATACACTAACTAAGAATAGTACAATATATACATATATATACATACATACATACATAAGTCACTCATAAATAAATAGTTGGAAAAGAAACATGTGTAGTTGTAGCAGCAAACAGTGTGTTAAGTGGATGCGTTGTACAGGGAGATGGCCACAGGCAGTAAAGAGCTGAAAGGAGCACTCTTGCCAGAAATTCAAAATGTAAATGTTGCCTTACACATTTCTCAGAGATAAAAATGTACATGTGATTTGGCACATGACTGTAAACACTGTTTATATGTCAGTGATGCTTTTCCAGTTTAGATAGATTCATGCATTTCTTTTCTGCAACCCCCCCCAAAAAAAAAAATACTCTGAATCGGGTGCCAAACATAAGGCCCAGGGACCAGAATCAGCCTGGCAAAGATTCCAATCTGGTCCTATGGAAGGTTTTAGAAAATATAAAGGAAGACATTGCTCTTGGATTTGTAACTGTATTTTCACAAGGTTTACAGTTTTTTTTCTACTGATCAAGACCTCCCCCACTGGCCATTAACACAATTTCATTTTAGATTTCAGTCAGTTTACCTCTTGCAATTTAAACCCAAAGAGTCATGCTTATAGATTTCTTTCATTTACTACAGCAGCATGTTAGAAAAACTGAAACATGATGTTGAAATTGTGCTTCTTCATCTTCTATTATTACATTTATATATTTATATATCAATATTATATAGTACGATTTAATAGATTCACCAGTTTCACCAGTCTAGCCCACATAAGATGAAAGTGGGCTGTATGTGGCCCGCAATGCAAAATGAGTTTTATATCCCCGCTCGAAAGTTTTTAAATGACTAGCTTGATAGGGCTGTGGGAGGTTCCTGACCAGATTTCAATTAATCAAACACATCTATCTGATTAATATACTCATTTTCCTCAAATTAAACAATACACAGCACATGAATCAATTTTTATTTACCAAATATCTGATTTACATGTTTATATGAACACTGCCTGTATATATTAGGAGGGCAGGGTTCTTAGTCTGGAGGATATTTTGTAATCAATTGAATTTGACAACATCATTTCTGCTGACATACAGTAAGTAAACCAAAGAAATATGAATTTTCCAATGAAGAATTTGAATAATTTTAATGGCATTAAAGTATATTGAGGGGGGGGGGTTAAAGAAAACTTTAAATTACACCGTATTTCACTTTAACATGGTGCTTTAAGCGGTTTATTTTAAGGTTAGACTTTCTGTATGACTCATTACAAAAATCTAGCACTTTGATTGACAGCTTTAAGTGACAGCTGACAACCAGGAAACTAAACACTCAGACAAGAGACAGAGGTTAAAACACTACTGCGGACATCTAACGAGGGAGAAAGATGACCAGGGGGGACTGGTGAGCGCGCATGTTAGCAGATGTCACGTGGATTGATAAAAACAAAAGATTGAGATGTAAACAATGGTGGCGACTGCAGCACAGCTATTTTTTTTTAGACCCTATTAATCCTCTAAGGGGATGCAAATGCTTTTTTTGTGTGTGTTTATGTTAACTCTGTTTATCCACAATGGCAGTGGGAAAATCACTGCAGTGATAAGTTAATTATTCAGCAACGACTCGGTCCTTCTCTCCCTCTGACACTCTGTTCCTTCCACTTCTACTTCTTCAATAAAACCAGCGCGAGCACGCACGCACGCACACACAAATCCTCCCACGCAAGCTCGAGATGATGTCACACACAAAAAGCTGATGATACCGAATACGCTGTGTATACCCACATGCTCGCATTCAAAGGTTTAAGCTATCATGCACAGCGCATTAGTACAAACGCACACACTCGCCCAGGTGCAAACATCTCCAGGCGGTGTGCCAGTCAGGCCGGCAGGCTGCCAGTATACCAGACAGAGGGTCTGTTGTGTTGTAAATGTCAGATGTCCCGCTGTTTGTGCCAGCATGCATCTCCCTGCTAAGCACTCATTTAAACACACTTAATACACAGCGTGTGGGGCTGAGGGAGCCGGAAGGAAGAAGTAAAGATGGAGCGGGAATACTGAGAAGTAGTGTGAGTTTGGATCAAGCCTGCTTGTTCAGTAAAACCCTAAAAATCAAGCTTCTGTCCTACACAGCCTTTCTTTGTTGTTGTAATATGCCCATTTTTCCCCACAGGGATCATTAGCCTTTCATGTCGCTTCACTGTATCAGATATTTCAGCTGAGAGTTATTCAGAGTTCATGAACTACTCGTAAAGGTAAAAGGCTTAAAAAAAAAACAAAACTGGAGAGATAGGGAGGATCTTCAGAAATGTATGATAAGGAGATGAAGACAGAGGCAGAAACTGAGCAGAGTATTTAGAACTGCCAGGAGAGCCGGTCTCTCTAGTGACGGCTCATTCACTGCGTTCCCAAGGTAACCAGTGAAAGTATTCGCTCAGAACAATGGCAATATCACTAGCCTGTAATTTGTGTGTTTGTGTGTTGCTTTACTCTACATCATGTATGTTAAATAAGAATTGTGATGATGATATCATTCTTTGACTCTGTGCACACCGACACTACATTATAATGCAAATTAGGAGTCAAAACATCATCATCATGCAGTTAGAGTTAGTTAATTCACTGCATATAAGTGTGTGTGTGTGTGTGTGTGTGTGTGTGTGTGTGTGTGTGTGTGTGTGTGTGTGTGTGTACCTGCGACAGGCTGGAGAAGCCCAGGTTACGACAGCCATTGCATGGAGTCAGTGCTTCCCAGAAGCCAGTGGGACCGCAGCTCTTTTCTGCCTCATCTTCTTCCATGGCCGGAGGGAGAGGTGGTGTCGGCCGCTGTGAGCACAAAATTCAGAACACAAGTATACGATTGTCATTATAACAAGTAACCAGTAATAATCAGCTCAAAGATTAGAGGGTGTATGTGTCCCAAGAAGATTAATTGTCAACCGGACAAAGAAAAGACTGATGGTACCGTACAAAAGCCATTTGTATACATCAGCATAGATTTAGGAGGACAGAGGGTGACAGCAGTTATTTTCAAAGCTGCTATGACCAATATATTTACAGTAACAGTGGCTCGTGTAACCCTGGCACAGACAGAAACAAATTGGAATAAACAAGCTTTTACATTAAGACTGAATTAAAAGAACAGCAGAGCTCCTGAAGGCTCTGCTGGTTGAGAGAGGGGTGGGAGTTGGAGGCTATTATGAAGCCTTTCCAGGTGCCACTTATTGGTCAGAAGCAGCTCACTGTTGATTTGCCTTCTGGAAAGAAAAAAGAAGCAAGTAGGACCGCAGAGACTGGTCACCCACCTCTGCCATTCTCTTTAGCTCTACACACAGAGTTATTAAATTCATCTTTTTGGCTTCAGAGCACAATGCTAACGTCGCTCTGTGACAGCTGTGGGTGCAAGTAAGTGGCAGTTTGCTAAAATTATTTAACTTATGATGCTTATGGCTAAATGTGCAGCAGATTCACCAAAAACACTCTTATGGGATAAAATCAAACAATCAAATACATTCTTATCTAGAATTTCTTTCCCTGACTTTCTTCCATTACTGGAGATTTTGATAATTACAGTAAAAGCCAGCTTATTTCCCCTCAAAGGCACCATCTTTATCAACCTCAGTATCTCTTTGTGAAGCTCTTCATGGGGATCACAGCAAAAACCTGCAACCCTTCTCATATAACTACTTGAAATACCTGCACAGCACTGCTTTGGGCTAGTATGTGTTAGTGAGAAAAGCCCATTAATAGCAGAACATCTGAGGCTCACACGCAGTGCCCTTTCCTGGGGGCTCTTTGGCTCTCAGGGGACAGGTGTGCGGATGGGCTCTGCAGTATGAAGCGTCAGAGGGCAGATAAAGCCCACCTGATATCTCTGTGAACCAAACAACGCAGCCGAGGGCGTAGACCACAGCAGATTACAAAGACAAAAACACATATCGGCCGTCTCTAAAACTGCATATAGCTTTTACCAGGAGTGATGAGGGTGCACAGACTGAGGGAGGTCTCATGTTCATCATGCGGTGATTATCTTTAGAACAGAGGTCTAAAAGATGACAAGCGAGAGGGCAAAAAGAACAAAAAAAGAAAAGGATTAAGAGCGGCAGGAATGCAGAGGGCATGCTAAAGAAGCAAAGAATGAAAACTGTGCACCCAAATGAAGTTACAGAAGGAAGGAGAGACAGATGGAAAGAGCCAAAGAACGGCAGCGAGAATGGAGACGGAGGCAGAAAATGAGGCAGAAAGCGAAAGGTCACCAATCGCTCCAGATTGCAGAGGGCCCTTTGCAACACTTGAATATTGATTGATCTAAAAAGGACTGCAGTATTCACATATACATACTGCACTGTATGCATAAACAATACATAACCTTTCATTACAGTATGAATGTGATGCCAGCCAGTGTTCAATAGAGAGGACACAGTTAATTATTCATACTGAAAGCTGCATAGCTAATCAATATTACATTAGTTGTCAATGGGAAAGCTTTAAAGGGATAGATTATGACTTAGGGAAAATCACCTGCTTAACTACATGAAAATGTGTCTTTTATGTCTGTCTGAAAGCTTCTTAACACAAATGAGTTTAGTTCATTTGATGGAGGAAACACAAAATGATTTATACTTGGATTTAAACTGACTCCAGTGTAATGAGTTTAAGTTACACGAGTTTAAATTTTACAGATCAATATGAAACCCAATAAACCCTTAGACATTTCCCTGCACTACATGCACATGGCTCTGATAGTGCAGCCAACTGGTTAGTGAAAACTAACCATGCATAAAAAATATCTGTTGAAGAGAGTCTTTGCATGGATGAAAAACACAGTTTTTACACAGATTTTAAGTGGCTCGACAGATCCAGGCTCAAATATCTCTACAATGACTGAATGGGTTACGCTGCACTAGATTTCTTTCCTAATTGTTTGGACCACTAACACTGAAAAGTGTGATATGTCCCCTGATGGGAAGACAGGAACTGCAGGTGTGGCCACAAAATGCCATTTCCACAAAAAAGGAAGGAGTACATTTTCATATTATAATTATATTTAAAATGGGTTTCTTTTTTTACAAAATTAAAAAAAAAAAAAACAATCAAACTAATCAAGTCTGGAGTGAATTTTTTATATTTTATGTCTCATGTTCAGAGTTTTTACTCAGGGCTGCAAGTATTGTACAGATTTCCAACTAGCATGGAGAAGTCTTAATTAACTGGTCATTATAGACAATCATGGTTAGCGATGAATAAACAAGGATCAACTCCTAAATCTAACTGACATCTACAGCAAGGTGACATTTTTGGTGCAGAGAACAATATCGTGGCAAAAATTACATTTCAAACCAGTATGAAAAATCTGATCAATATGCCCAATAATATGATTTATTACAATATATCCTTACTTGATTCTGTGCTTAGTGATAGAATGTTAGTATCGGGAAACAGTAAATTTTATAACCTGCTAATCAGTGTCCCTCAACATATAGCTTAAAGCAAAGCTGTATATCATTATAGTCCTGCAGGGTTGTTAGCATGGCTACAGATTGGCACCAAATATTAGAAATTAAGGAACACATTTGATTTTTAGTCCAGACAGTACTTGTAAAGGGTATTTACAGGTTCCGGCCTCTTAGATGTGAGGATCTGATTCTCTGCTCTATGCATCATCTGCACGCAAAACACAGAAAGAGTCCAAGTAGGGAAAAGAAAAGTGGCCAGCAGGGGGCGAGCTGTAGAAAGAAGTCAGAGTGCAAGTCCACAAGAAAGTTTTCCTCACTTGACTTATGACCTCATTAAACACTTTTCTGTTGGGTTTATGGCCTCAGTCACTACCTTAGCTTTAATTCACGATGACATCCACCTTTTATGTACAGTCTGTGCTTTTCCATCACGGTTATTGGGATACACAAGTTCTGGAATTCTGGCTGGAAAAAATACACAATCTCAGCTTTGATTTGAAATACTTAGATAAGCATGTGGACTAAATTATTTAGTTTTGAATTATAATTGAATAATAAATTCTTGTGTAATAAATGTAAGCAAAGAATACAACCAGTGCCAGCAGACCAGTGGCATCAGATTATAACAAACACATGCTGGTTTAACCACACAGAATGCACATGCTAGTGCTCATTTGAACACAACTCACACACATTTCCACTCTGACTTTCTGAATTCACACTGTGCCAGCATTCTTCATGAGTGTATGCAATCTATGTGTGAGTTATTGCGCATATTTGCATTGTTCATTTCTGTACTATAGAGACATTGAATCGCATACTAAATAGGCCCGGCCTCAGTTTAGACAGTAGCCTGCGGGCACATATAAACACACACAGACATACACAAGCTAGGAGTGTCAGTAATAGAATACAAATTGGTACTTATAGAGAGGGGCACAAGATGGATTCAGGTAATTACAGCCTGAGTAAGACGTGGTGTACGTGTTTAATGTGCATGCACGTGTGAGAGAGCCTCAGCATGAGGTCTGTGCACCTGCTGCACTGTCCATAAAAGCTACTTGAATTACGCTGAAAGTGAACTTATTAAAGAAATGAAAAAAAAAAAAATTGGACTATTGATCAGCGTCACAATATTTTTTGCTGGAGTGTCTGTGCATGTGTTACTGTAGGGGAGAGAGATGGAGAGAAATAGAAAGAAAAATAGAAACAGACAAGCAGTAATAAGTGAGAAGCGCAGGCACATTCGATCGCATTTCTTTGGACAACCCTGTGAGTGTGCACGCCTGAGCGTGCGCGCACGTGTGTCTGTGTGTGGTCTAAAGGTTCAGGTGTGATAGATGACCTGTGTTTCTGTCTTTCTGGCTGATGGAATTGAGCCTCAGAGCCTCTTCGTCACGCTGTGCTGGCTGTTAGAAATAAACTGCAGGTGTGATTCTCTGGTCAGCTAACACTGATAAAGGTCATCCACTTCTTCCTGAGCTGAACTTCAAGCCATTAATGTCTAATCAGTTTTCTCCTGCGTAAGAGTGTGTGTGTGTATGTGTGTTGTGTTAGGAGAGTGTGGACAGATACGGGGAAGGCGTGAACAATATTTCAGCATAAATAGGCACCAATTTAGAAGAAGGTCATGAAAAATATCTGCAGGCTGTGAACGGATCTTTGAGCACAAAGAATAATTACAATTGTAAATAAACCCTGGACCTGTTTTGTTTCTGTAACAAGAAGTGACAACTCAACAGGACGAGCCAACTCAGCAGCATCAGTCTGATACTGCCCTCTGTAGTCAAAATAGTCAAAGTGCAGTCTTTTTTGTAAGCCAGAAGTACACAAAGTGCCCATTTTATTAGGTGCACCTTGTTAATACAAGGCTGATCCCGCTTTGACTTTAAAACTTCCTTTAAAACTTCCTGAAGGCTTCATGACGCAGATTCAGTGAGCTGCTGGAAACACTTCTCGTTCACATGGATCTCAAGTCTCAGACTGAGATATGCCAAGATGCAAGCCATGCTTTCATGCTGTTTACAGCTAATTCTGATCCCATCAACAGAATGTTGCAGCAGAAATCGACACCCATCAAACCAGGCACCATTTTCCAATCTTCTCTTCCTGTTTTTGGGTAAGCATGTGTGAACGGTAACCTCAGTTTCCTGTTAGCGTTCTCTTATCTGACAGGAGCGGCACCCGGTGTGGTCTTCTGCTGCCGTAGCCCATCTGGTTCAAGGCTGTGAACTCTGAGATGCTCTTCTGTACATCCTGGTTCTGACAAGTAGTTATTTCGGTCACTGCTGCCTTCCTATCATCTCAAAGCAGACATGCCCTTCTCCTCTGACCTCTGGCATTCAACAAAGCATTTTTGCCCAGAGAATTACCGCTCGCTCGATATTTTCTCCTTTTTCTCAGACCAGCCTAGCTGGCACAAACAACCACATCACTTTCAAAGTCACTCAAATCACCTTTCTTTCCCATACTAATGCTCAATTTGAACTTCAACGGGTCATCTTGACCATGTCTGAATGCCTGAGTAGCTGCCATGTGACTGGCCGATTCGATATTTGTATTAACAAGCAGCTGAACAATACCCAGTGAAGTGGCCTTGACAGTAAATGAAGATCTGCAGCACAGCTGGGCCCTGTGTGCAGTAAGATAAAACATCTTGAAGGACTAAATAAGAGCTGATAAGCCTGCAGAGAGAAATTCTTTTAGATAAACAGAGAGCCTGCCTGCAGTCAAACATTTATAGATGTGGCAGAAACATTTTACTCAGAGCCAAAATATTTTTCTATCGATTTTTAAGTCTTAATTTATTCTAGAGCAACACAGACATTATTGTAGGGACTAATTGCAATTCGGTCACTCCTGAAATTAAGACTTTCTGAGCCAGTGACCTCATACCAATCTTATCTGAAATTGCAACCATAAACTATCTAGTTTGTTTTTTTTCTTCATTTGGCAGATTTGCACTGACATTTGCACTTTTGTTTTATCTGTTTACTAAAACAGGAGAAAAAAAAAGAACAAGTAAAACAGAAAGCAGGCCAGCACAAAGCAGCCAACTAAAGGGATATTTAGGGGCATAAATCAAACTCCAAAGACAGCAGGAGAAAAAGAAGTGCTGCAAAACCACTAAATTCTTGTATTTAAGAAACTGGAATAAGGCCCGGACATTTACTTTTGAGTTAACCATCATCATAGTCAAGTGTCAGTTAACAGAAAAGTAGAAATGCATTAGTAGTTTTTCTTTTTGGCATGGAGTTTTTCAGAACAACTTTAAACTCTGGTGTGAGAATATTTAATTACCAACGAGGTGTTCAATTGCAAACTACCTCAGTGCCCTTTTTTCCATTTTTGCCTGGCTCATTACTTCCCACAAAATGCATTTACATGAGCAGACCAAGAAAGGAGAGGCAAACACCACAACCAAAATGCACCACGCCTCTGTAATAGCCTAGTGGCGTACCTTGCTGGCTCGAGTCAGAGTGCCGTTGGGTCGATCTGGGCGCTCCTCATCGGACAGCCGCCCGCTACCGAAGCTGTCCATAGAGTGGGAGGAGATGGTGTGGCAGAGCTCCTCGAATGAGTAGTCCCTATCCCGGCACTTTTTGATCTCATGAAGCAGTTTGGACAGTTCGCTTGTCACAGCATCATCTGAGGAGGATGTAAGAAATGTGATCCGTATCTGTGAAGCCAGTTATTCTCATACCGGGTACGCCAGCAAATATATTTTATCACCAAAACAACAAAGAAAAAAAGGTGGAAGAAAATCTTTTATATGCCTGTCTGATTTATTGTGAGATTAACCTGTTTGGCAGACACAAAACTCCTCCCCCGTCTGCTTCCTGCTTTGCTTTTGTGTCGCATTAAGGCACACTGTGCTAATCACTTCCTCCTGCTTCCCTCCACGACTCTCTAGGTAATCAAGGTAATTATGGGATCTGCTGACAATCACTGAGAGGAGAGCAGATCAGCACACACTCAGCAGGTTGCAATGTCATATTTGTAACACAGGGGGCAGTGCTGGACAAGGTAAGTGTGGAGTGGCAGTGACTGTTATTCTCCACTAAAGGAGCTGCTCTCCATGGCTTTATTCAGCCCATATTGCAAAAAGTAAACAATAGTTCCAATCAAGTTTAGTGGCGTTGTTCTTAGAGTAAACTGGACACATGCATTTGGATGATGGACTGGTCTGTAATGTTCCCTTATATATAAATAAATGCTTTATATAAATGCCTTTGTAGTTGTTTGGGTATATTACTAAACATATTGTAAGCCTTTGTGCAGAATGCATAAAGGAATGTGCTACATAGGTTGTTATTTGTTGTTATGTCATCTGTCTACACCCAGTTTCTGTCTTTATTTCTACCACTTCCTCTTTTTAGAACTAAAAAAAGCTGTATTTAGTCACCTCAGAGCTCACAGTCCAGTACTTCAGTTGTCACATGAATCTGTCTTCATACTTACTCTTGTGTCTCAGTGAAGGGGACGCGGAAGGCGAGGGAACAGAAGTTCGAGGTGTAGGGACAGGACACGTGCGGACAGGCTCCTCCAGGATGCTCAGCTTCTCCATCTCATCCATCATATATTCTACAGACACGTGGAAACAGCGGAGAATTAAGAAGATGGACGATGAAGCAGACAAAATGAAAGCAATGTGAATTAAGGGGAAAGTGAAAATATGCCAGGAAGACGGGAATAATGAGCAGAAAGGGCACAGAGTGGAGGAAGTTTGGAGATCGATCGAGGAGGGAGAGCGAGAGAGAAAAAAATCATTTCAGAGGCATTTTACCAGATCAATATAATAGCACAGCCATCAGTATTGTAAACAGCTTGAGCTGCATTCAATTCACACTTTTCCCCGCACCGCAAATTCACTTCACAGCTTCTGCTAATAAAGCAATCTGCTGTTCACGAAGGTAAAACAGAACAAATTATGTGGCTAGGGAAGGAAAGAGGAAGAGGAGGGGAGAAAAGGGTTCAGGTGAAGGGCCAGAAACAAAGTTCAACACTTGCTTAACTCAGGCAAAGCACACGAATACACTTGCAGACAGAAATTAGGTGGCAAATTCCCTGCAGAGTCCTAATGAGGGAGCCGGTTAATGTCAGGAGGAGTGTTTGTGCGTGTGGGTATATTTTCATTATTATGAATAGTGGCATTCAGCTCAGTAGTTATGACGAACAACCACATTTGCATACAACTACACTTAGTACTGGAATTTGTATCCGACTCAAAAAGAAAGACGAAATGCTTCGACAGATTTATTAAGTTCCATAAACAGCAGAGAACATAAAGTGCAGCGTCTTTATAAAATAATAAAATAATCCACTGAACTGTAGTACACAAGCAGTTGCTGATGGGTAGTACAAAATGAACTTGTTAATTCAAACAGTCGGATGAATCGTGTGCTGTGAAACAAATGAGATTCTATTCATAACGAGGTGCCTACGGCAACCAGAAAGCCCCTCGACTGGCACAATTGAGTAAATGACAAGTATTCTGCTCTTTGCGTCTCTGTCTGTGCGTGTGTGTGTGCTTTTCCATCTCCTCTCCAACAGGAAATGGCATGCAGCTGATCTTTTCACTGAGTCACAGCTGCGTCCTTTCCCTCTCTCTCTCACACATTCACTCTCCAATTTATGCTGAAGTCCAAATCTCTGTTTGCACTTCTAATTTAGAGAGACAAGCTTTTCACGGCTGTCATTTCTGACCAATATGCACAATGACATGAATTTTTGACTTTTAAAAAGCTACGTTCATTTCATAAACATATTTTCTAGCCTCACTTGTGTGCATATTAACAAATATTCCCCCAAACTGTGATTCTATATGCACAGCTCGGGATGTGAACAGCTAAGTCCAGACAGCTGCACTGTATTGACATCTTCAACCCCAGTTATCCACATAATCACTCTTCATTCTTGTAAATACAAGTGTGTAAACAAGCAAATCCACAGAACTGTATTGTAAACTCTATCCATTCTCTTCTGCTTTTCCAAATTAGGGTCGCAGAAGTTATTTTAAACTGTAGAGGAAATCCCAAATATACCAAATAAAGCTAAATGTTAGGAGTAGGTGTACAAAACAAGGAGCAAGAATCTAGTAGGTGGTGCTGCGACAGAGGCTATACGGCATTTGGTTAGCATACACTGACTGGTGAGTTACATATATCACTTTTCTGTCATTTAACTGTTCAATGATGTTGGTTTAAAATGAATGTCAATGTAGGAGGTCTGTATCAGAGGGAAAAGCTGAAAAACGTTTGAAAGTCCAAAATGTATGTCCTTCATATTTTCTAAAGGATTCTGGCCACCAGGCCTGGTGTTCGACTGTCTTGAATCTGAAGTCAATAACATGAACATCCTGTCTTGGATCAAAAATTCAAGCTAGTGCTGGTGTTATGATGGGGGGTCCAACTGGGCATTGTTTCAATTCAATTCAATTCAAATTCTTTATTGTCCCAAAAGGGAAATTAGTTTAGCAACAGGATAAAAGTAAACAAAAAATAATATAAAATGACAATAATAGTAGTAGAAAATCCCAGAACAGTTATATGGCATTTAGGAGACAGGATGCAGTACGGATAAAAGAAGTCTGGAGTCTTTTGGTCTTCCTCAGAGGTACCCTAAAACAGCGGCCGGAAGGCAACAACTCAAACTCACTGTGAAGTGGATGGTTTGAACAATTAACAATAGAATGAGCCTTTCTAAGCACATTTTTATTGTAAATGGCCAAAAGTCCATCTTACCAGCGCCCTGAAATTTTGCTAGCAGTTTTTACCAAAAGACCCAACCTCTTCTTATTCTTCACCATCAGGTTACCAAACCAGGCAGCAATACAAAAAGACATCACAGATTTGATAAAACTTCTATAAAACAAAGACAACATCTCAGATGAGACATTAAAAGATCTCATTTTCCTTAAAAACAACAGTCTTTATTGAACTTTTTTTAGTAATGGCATCAGCATGAGATCCAAAACACAGTTTATGGTCAAGTACCACACCTAGATATTTGAAACTCTCAACAATCCCAATATCAGCAGTTTTAACGATAGTGGGTGATGAGCTATAAGACTAAGAGGACTTCCTAAAATCAATAATCATGTCTTTAGTTTTTGACACATTTAGTGAAAGGAAGGAGTCATCACACCAATCCACAAAATCATGTTTAAACACCACAGCCTTGAGTATTGTTGCTGACCATGTCCATTCCTTTAGGACACAGTGTACCAATCTTTTAATGGCCGTTTCTAACAGGGTAACTCATCATTTCACAAACTCAAATCATATCAAACTGGTTTCTGGAACATGCACTCAAATGTTCACCGTACTCAAAGGGCCTCCGCCGTCACCAGATCGCAATCCAGTAGAGAACCTTTGGGATGTAGTGGAACAGAGCAATATTGAATCTATGCCTCGAAAAATTCAGTAAGTGCTGAAGGCAAAAAGCAGGTGTAACCCACTACTGCTGAGGTGTACCTAATAAAGTGCTGAGTGTACATCGTGTAGTTTCAATAAAGGGCTTGAACAGAGTCCAATTCTGTTATGTAGCGGAGACGCAGACCATCTCTAAAGCTCACTGCTCTTCATTAGCAAAAAACTAATTACTCAGAAGTTTTAGATGCTGGGTTTGGGGGCCGCTTTATGAACTGAAGAAGAGAATTTTAGCCCATTGTTCACTATACCTTTAGCTGGTTAAGCCTCCAGAGGTAAGCATGTGCTGTTTAACTCTGCCTGACTGATGAGAATCACAAAAGAGAACTAAAACTAAAAAGCATTTCGGGGAGCAACTAGCTATGTGAAATCATTTTTCAAGATGTGTGGGTAGGTTCTTCGCAACAACAAACCACTTCCACTTCACATATGTAACTCTGAAGCAAGTAGAAGGATAATAAAGCAACAACTACATGTTAAGGTTTAAAACACAAGACAAATATAGACAATTTTCCCCGATTTTGTTATTTGTTTACGCCTCAAATTGTTGTCGTGCTAAACGTGAAATAGGAAACTTGAATCACTAATTACATCTAAATTGTTCTGCCCTTTGCATCGCTGTGCGTTCCCTGGTTTAATGTCAGCTTTCTGTCTGTTATTTTCTAACCGTGGACGATTTGTTACATTCCTGGGGCTCAGTCTCTGCTCCCCTTTCTATCTTTGTCTCCTAGTTAAGACTGTTTAGCGGTTAATTTAGGCTCTCCTCGTTCGCCTATCCCTCCAATCCTGTCTGTCTTTATCTCACTCTCTTTAAATCATGCGCAACAACACGCCTAACGTACACCCACAGACTACACAATGACAGATAGCGAAGGCCTCCAAGCCACAGATTAGAGCGTTCAAACTGAACCTCATAATCACTTCAGGATAAAACTGTCTTTAGAAGGTGCAATATGGAGAATCTTTGGGTCCGCGGGGACTGCGGCGCAAACTCACACAAACAAGCATTGGTTGCACACAAAACCCACTGCAGCAGGACAAGAGCCAAAACAGGGTTCTTAATAGCAGGTGCAAGGGCAAAAAGTCCACAAAGAAAGGCATCATTTACTTCACTCATCATAGCTCGTGGTTCTAAACTTCACAAGAGTAGAAACTCTTGTCAGAGCAGATAATTTTTTTAACTCATCAAAGCAAGAAAAGCAAAAATGAAACTGATGCCTGGGATGATTGTTGCATTCCAGTTAGCTGAGCCTTTTCCAAATTCAACCATCATTAAGGATTTTAACAAGGGATTTTCCTGCTTTGACAAGTTGGGATGTTTGAAACTACTATTAAATAGCAAAGCAACAAAATCCAATATGAAGATGTAAGTCTGACCTTTTATGGCATGCCAAGGTCTTGCTGCTCCTTCACAATGTGTGTCGATATTAGTATTCATTTATACACTGCTGGAGAACATCTATTATAAGGGTTCTTAAGTGGTTTAGATATGGACTTTATTGCACAGTAGTCATCAGAAATACCATAGTGCTATTTATCCACTGAAACTTCCAGAATCTTATTGATAACAATCTTATTTAAAATCCAGCTAAACCAGTGAGACAAAGAAAATAAGTCAAGGCTAACAGTAACAGTGCATTCAAACTAAACACATACAGGAGCTTCCATTGTCGCTGGTGAACTGTTAAATCTTTCTTTTTGTTGTTATATATTTAGTGAACTTATATAAGATTCTTACACCTGAAATGCCCCACTTTCTCAATTCATCTAAATCAAAAGTGTGTGCGTCTTTACCTTGGATGAGAGCAGTGATCTGCTGGGATTTTGGTGCGGGATGATCCCTCAGAATCTCCAGAGCCGTTCTTCCTTGGCTGTCTCTTAGATTGGTGTCGATCCCTGACACACAAACACACCCAAGAAAACGTGCATAAAATACAAGAAAAAGAGGGGGAAAAGTCAACACCCATTACTTAGTCTAACAATACAGGACCTACTCAGGCTTGCTCATGATAATTCACCTTCACCGCAGATACACAGAACTAAACACATTCAAGCGCAGTATACAAAAATAAATATGAAGTCAGATCTGTAAACACACCACTCAGTCAGAAACACCAGGGAGCATTTTTTCCAAGATTATAACCCAAATGTTTTGTAGATGAATGCAAATTAGTCTCACACATACACATTCTTGCAATGCTAAGTCACAATCTCAGACAATGACACATAAAAAGACTGCATTCAAAGACTGATGCACAATATCAAATAGGCCATATGTGAAAATAAATGTCATTCCAATCGTTCTGCTGGGTACCATCAGAAATGTACTGTAATAAAAGGACATTTACACCTAAGTTAGCATTTCAGGTTTTTATTTTCCCTCCTTTTCCCTCCTTATTTCTCATGTGGTTTGTACATTTATAAATGAAGTCTGTAATGTGATTAGTGCTTCAAGGAACTGTAGATGTAAAAAAACCAGCTTCCCTGGCTTTTTTATTTATCGAAAATAACAAATGTGTTTAAAAGAAAAATGTATTATAATAATAACGGCTTGTTGTTTAATGCTCTTCATGTCCCAGAGTTGTGCTAAACTTAGCTTACTGTTTAGTAGCATTCAGTTTTTATTTAGTTGTTCTTAACTTTCTATTTTTAGCCTTTTTAGCCTTTATTTGAGCGGTCAGTAAATAGCAGACCAGAAAGTAGCAGACACTCTAATGACTGGAGGCCCCGCCAAGCTCAGACGTTGCAATGCTCAGAGAAAGTACAGAAATAACCACATTTACCTACTCAACTTGAATGTCACATGATCCTTTTCTGTGATACTAAAGGTTATTTCTTTGGTCAAAAAAATGACTGATGCTTACTTGATAAAGCAGTTACACCAACAAGCCATTCTCTACGCGTAGGCATTGAGGCCCATCCTACACCTCTACAGTAAACCCACCTACCGACAGGCAATATTTTTAGCTATATCGGGTTAGAGCTCAGTGACTCTGACAAGTACAGCCCTGCTTTGATCCAGGATGTTAATAAAATCAAGGCAAAAGGAACATGGCCACCCAGAGGAAATCCTGTAGGAAACAGGAAGTGCTGAAGGAAAGTAGGTGGAGGATGGCAATGATGTCAAAAGGACAACAGTGTCCAGGCTGTTTTAGTAAAAGTACTAACTATACCCACATGACTTTGAGCTACTAGTTAAGACAGGAGCTGTTCTACCTTCGGGAATCTTTTTCAGTCATTGCATAAGATGACATAAGACAACACATCCTAATTATGCAGTTGCAGAGAAACTGGCCAAAACAATAACAAAGCTTGAAGTGAGGAAGAATTTAGCAAACAGATGTTTGGAGTTCACCTGAGGGCAAACTGACTCACAATTTAGGGAAGGAGAGGGAAAACACAACAAAACAAAATTCCAAACATCTAGCCACAGGTTGAAAAAAAAAAAAAAAAAAAAAAAAAAAAAAGAGGGAGAAACAAGGGAAACACACATATAAGGAAACACGCACAGTTTTTGTTTAGCCGGGGTATATTTATAGACCCACCTGAGTCAAGCAGAAGGCGAACAACATCCATCTTCCCAAAGAGAGCTGCCTCATGGAGGGCACTGCCATTCTCGGTCTACAAGAGACAGAGATAGCATTTGTGTATTAATATTAAGTCACTTTAACAATTCAAAGTGGAGACAAAAATAGACATCAAAACCAGAAAGCACAAGAGGCGTTAAAAAAAGAAAGGAAAGGGAACTGGGATTAAAAGGGAGCAAAAGGGCAATATTTTGATTTGATACAATCTTTTTTTCCCCCCCCCTCGCTGGCAGTTAAATGAAAGAGATTCAGAGAGATTAAAACAAGTTACATTCCCTCGCCTCCAAACAGTGCGAGGCCACAGCGATTTCAAACCATTACACAAGCAGCAGGCGCCTGTGTGGAAACGTCCCACTTTCACCTCACCCTACGCTGGCCCGTATCAGCCTCCAGTCCAACTAATAGAGATATTACAGATATGATGCAACACACTGAAACCAGCACGGGGATGGTGCCAGTAAGTGTCTCATCCCGTATCAGCAGTGATGAGAGAGACGATTATTCTGACAAGGATACATTTAAAAAGTGCAACAACATAAAGAACAGCTGTTTAATCACACAGCCTGAGGGTGAACAGGACCAAAATAGCTAGACTTAAAGGTGTAGAATTTTTATGTTACAGCATCCTTTGCTGATGCTAATGACTGATATCCTAGGATGTGGAAACACACACATCAGAATGTTTTCCATACCAGCGGGCAGAGTAAGCAGAGTAAGCAGCTTAAGAACAAACAACCTCCAAACAGTTCCATCGAGCACTTAAAGCCTCCTCCACTAATGCTCCACCCCACAGCCAACAAGACCCAATATTCACTATCAACATGCCAGACACTAGAGTACATCCACACAGGGTCTTTTTATAACAGATTCCCTTCCTGACAAAACCCAACAGATTTTTTTATTTAACTAAAGTCAAATCTATTTTAAATAACCTAAAGTTAAAATTTATTGGAGGGCCAGTATTGGGCCGATATTATTGGCCAATATTTGGTACTTGTTAATATATCAGTAATGGCATTTATTAAGGCACTCTGCTGTTGCAAACACACGTACAGTACAACTAGCTCCATCCTCCATGCTTCTCATGAAAAAGCGACAAATTGTCAGTGCTTGGGAGGAAGCGAAGCGTGGCTATATGTGGACAAGTTTTACATTTGATACCAAGGAAAACAGGATGCTTTGTAAACCACGTTGAGTAACTCTCAAGGGTAATAAAACAACAACCTTTTACACTTTATTCTACTATAATCTTATAATATTTAGTCTAAATTCTAACTAAAACGAAAAAACTTTTTAGTCAAAGGACTATGACTAAAAAGTCAGATCTATAAATTGTCCTAAAAAGGTCCTATGTTGGTCGGACTCTACCAAATAGCGCGCAGTGAATTTGTCCACTGTATTTCTGCTTCAGTCAATTGTTTCCATACAATCAGAATAATTAGCAAAAATAAGCTACAAAAATAGATCAGGTCAATAGGTAGGGATGCTATTACTATGTTAATCATCATTCAGCTACTTGAGACTCACGTCCTGCAGTCCAGTTGACTCATTCTGCACTTGAGATGAGCAGCAAGCTGGAGGGCCACTCCAACCAGAACCAACAGGAGGTAATGAACTGCTACTGCTATGCCTACCTCAGCAAGGACTATTAGGTGCAGCTGGGAAGACTTATACACACACACACACACCCCGCTAATAAAGCCAAAAACACAACGTGTATATATATAAGGGAAACGCTGTAACTAGTTTTACTTTGATGAAGTTACTGCTATATAGCTTAACAGGACATCATGATCCTGAAGGTCTTTCTGGAACATTAAACATACTAATCTGTGCATGTTGCTGGAAGCAATAGAGCCCATCGAGGATACTAAGGACTTCAACATACACAAAGACACGTGTTTCACACTAGCAAGCCACACACACACACACACACATGCTGAACACGTTGCATCCTTCATAGCTGGCTTCCTGACAACACAGATGAAACCCTGGACTGAATAGAAGTCCCAGCCGTAATGAAGACAAATTATCTGGACGACAGCCGACACTGCCAGGAAATTCTGCTCGACGCAACACTACACCACATCAGTGTGATCGTCTTCTGCAGGAATACTCAACTTTTTCTGTTTCCCCTGACACAAAGGTGTTATCGCCACAGAGAAGGGATTGATGGCAAAATGAAGCTATAACGCCATATGCGACAGCTCCTCTGTCTTTTGAAAGTTAAAAAGGTCAAAGGCCCAGATCCCTCGGAAAAATCCCGCAGGTGTGAATCCAAAGTGGAAACAGACGAAATGTCAAATTTGTAGCGCCTGCGAGTTTATCACAATGTGGATGTCTCCCCTGCAAAACAAAATCTCTGCTGCCCTCATGCATGAAAGCGGAGGTTGTATCTCAGGAAGAGATCCACCCCCTATTCTAGTACACACATCTTGCCCTCCTGAACCTCCTTTACCACTTCCTGTCCTGTTTCCCATAGCGATTATGCAGTGATGTCATGAGGAATCAAGGAAGGCAGTTCTTACTCCGAGTTTCCTGGAATTGAAAGGCAGATGAATCGGTTTAACGACAGCACGCAGAAATGTAGCACTCACTGCTCATGATGGGACGACGAGGTAAATGTCTGAATGTGAATGCTCACATCATCCCTCTTACTTATGCTTGACAAAAAAATAGGACTCTATATTAATCAAAACAGCTGCACTGCAGGCAATAATGACCTAAAGCATATTTTTGTGCAAGACAGTGTTGGAAATAGCAGTCAGCTGTGTTTGTGAACAAAGATGTGTGTATCTATACTAAACTTTTGCCCTGTGTTGGCTATAGGTCACTCAGTGGCACGTTCCTCCATACTGTAGGGATTTCCCCTCATTATTATGGGAACAGACAGAGGATGAAAGAGTGTGTGAGAGCAAGAGAAAAAGAGAGGAGAAAAGAGAGAAAGTGCGCTGCATGTATAAATTATTCATCCTCGCTCACACAGACCTATATGGCATGACTCCAATTACTGACCTGTACACACACACTCTCTCTTTTACACACACACACACACACACACACACACACACACACACACACACACACACACTTTGCTTTCCATTCTTGGAATGCCATCTGTGAGTCACCCACAGCATCCACTCTGCACCGTCAACATTATAGTACAGTTCTGACAGTGCGGCCTTGCAGAAAATACAGAGAGAAAGAACGAGCGAGGCAAGAGGAGGGGGAATGGAGAAGAGCGGAAAGCAGGTGGGGAAAAGAGGACAACTCGACACTCGCTGTGTTTCTCACCTAAGTGGCATTAAAAAAGCCTTTGCTCTTCAGGGAAGCCATTAAGTCTGCTTGTTTACCTGATGTTATTGCAACTGAACATCAAATGCAAACAGCCACATGGGGCTTTTACAAAAGCAAAAACTGTATATTAAAGGGAGTAAGGTCCGAAAAGTGTAGCCAATGCTGTGGAATCATTATTGCTATATCCATCTTTTACGTGCAGTCTATGAGTAAAACCAGGAGAGTCCAATTACCGTGCAACACGGAGATTAAATGAAAACCCAATTTAACAGAAATGCCTACCATTACAGTCGAGCAGTGTTTGACCCGTTCCAGGTCAGGTGACATGTGTAGGCTCACTCTAATTGACTATCAAGTTTAACCAACCAAAGAGCCAATTTTACTCGCCAAGTGTGCAACAGCTACTCTCATCCAACGTATGATAATGATAGCTAATAGAGCAAAAGAGAACTCGATGCCTCTATGCATTATTTTCAGCAACAGACACGAGCGGAGCAAAAGTCAAGGGTAAACTAAGGAGACGATTTGAGATATCAGACTTGCAGCGCTCTTGATCAGTAGGTAGAGAGGAAAAGTAAGAAAAGGGGAGAGCGGAGGATTTGCAGACGTGTGAAGAGAGATGAGGCAAATCAAAGGCGTGTAGTGTTCATCTGCTCTAGACACATGGAGCCTCAGGCCAAATCCCTGCAGAGAAACACAGCCCTGCTCTTCAGATCTGAGCAGGCATGCACACATTCGGGCATAAACAGACACCGCAGCGTGTAACAAGGACAGAAGACAGAGAAGATAGGTGCAGTGCCACTGAGTCATGCATATCCTCACTGTGAGAGCCTCACAGTGATTCTCATATCCAAGAGGTCAAACTGTTTTCATCCTTCCAGATATGGAATCCACACAGACACACATCCACGTCCGTGCCCATCAAATTCTTCTTTGCTACACATTCTAATGGACGCTGTCACAGTACGGCAAAAAAGCTCATATTTGTCTTGTAGTCGCAGACCCTCCTCCATCCACATGCTATTTATACTGTATATAAACTGTACTTAACACAGCCCAAAAAAAAAAAGGGGGAGAACGTAGCATCTGTTACGTCGTATGTCTCAGCAGTGAATGATAATAGAGTCAAATCAGATTTTGGCACCAGCAGAAGTTAACTTCTAGAGTCTCTCAGATCCACATAGCAACAGCTACACGTTTTAGATCCATAAAAGCTTCTGGGGCACTGAAGGAAATTTCCTATAAAGGCTTTGAAGGATTGTTTTGTCGCATATGTGTACAAACTCTGATCGATCCCTGTTTCTATAGCTTCTAAGCAGAAATGTCCCTTGATTAAGAATCAGCAGCTTTAGGGGGCTTTAGATTCTGACTGAGCTCTGAAACTCCTGGAGCTGCTTTTCGGCTTCGATTCTTCAATCCAACAAAACCAACTCCAGTAAAGAAGCGTGAAACAACAACGTCCAACACTGTAAAACAGAATTTTGAGCCTTTTTAAATAAAAACTTTCAGTTTTATCGTTGCAATTATTTAGTAAATCAGCATTTCTTTTTCATGTATAGATGTATTATTGAAATTGTGCATTTCTTTCTTATTTTAAGACACCTCAGGGATTAAATGTGTAGTTACTGATACTGACAGAAAAGTGGCATTTCACTAGTACAGCCTACGTAAAATCAAAGTGGGCTCTATATGCCATTTAATGTAAAATGAATTTCACATAGCTGTTTAGACCTCTGTCTTGTTTAAAAGCTCGTACCAGGACATTGTTTGCAGTGAAGTAATATTTCTGGTGAAAATGTTCAATTAAAAAAAAGCTAATTTGTTTAATAAAATATAGAAATACAAAATATGGACTTAAAAGTGGCTAATCCCAGTAAATTATATCCATACAGTGTCTGACGTTTATCTCCGATCAGGTGATATTGGCAGCAGAATAAGCATCAGTACTCCTCCTCAGGCATCCAAAGACCTCCATGCCATTTAAGATACAGCGCATGCAGTAAGTTCTGGGTCTACCCTGGGGTCTCTTAACAGCTGGCCACACCTGGAAAGACTCCAAAAGGTACTCAAGAGGCCTCCTGAGCTGCTGCCCGAACCACCTCAGCTGGCTCCTTTCCATACAAAAGAGCAACTCCTGGTTAGTGTAATCTCTGCCAAAAATCTCATAAGCCTTGTTCTAAACTACAAATTGTAAAAGGGAAATGAACTTTAGCTGCAAAGTATGCGTAATCTCATTCTTTTAGTCATCCATAAGCTTGGAACATAGAACAAGTTGTAAATCCTAAGCCTTGTCTTCAGTCCACATTCTCTCGTCAAAAAACAATCCAATTAATGCTGACTTTGCAGGACTTCAGAACAAATACAACTGTTTACCAGCTGTTTTAATGAATAATGAATTTAACCTGGTTCTAAACTACACAACTTCTGTCAGAATGGCTTGCACATTAGACACCAAAACCCCCAAGCCAGCATATAATGAGTGATGACCTTATAACAAGCTGTGAGATGTGAAAAGTATCTATAGTTGGTCAGCAGGTAGCTGCAGCAGTTAGCACTGTTGCCACATGAGAACAGCTGACAGCTGGGACAGGCTCTTGGATAAGTAGTTAAGATGCATGGATCTATAGTTGGACAATGAATGAACAAACAATCACAAGCGGTTTTATATTTTGAAATAATAGCGCCATTATTGGTACACATTGATGATCTGTCCAGATAAAAAACGAATAAGCCCACTAAGCCAATGATCAGCTGTGATGTTCTTCTGTGCCGGGTCAAAATAAAGCTTGTGGTGTGAGCAATCCAGTAATAAGTCCAAAGAGAACCGTTAACACAGTAAAGGGCTATATTTCTACATTTAAGACAAGTGATCAAAGTCAAACAGTTCAGCTTTTCTCCAGAGAAAGACAACAGTGCTCAAGAAATCAGCAAAGCGTGGCTGCATTTTGACAAGACTTCACAAAAGCAAATGGTCCAGAAAGGGTCGGGACTAAGTTGTATTTGAATCGCCCAGACAATTCAGAATACACAAAAAGACAAAATATAAAGGTGAGAAGAGCGGAGAGGTCCAAACATCGCATCAGAAACCGAGCAGTAATGAAGCTCCACATATTGTAACCGACACCGCGTTTCCCTTTCCTCTAATGAAAATATAAAGAGGTGTGTAAAAGGAGGGCCCTCTCTGGAACACCCTGTCCTCTTTCTTCTTATTTCTTTCTCTCTTACAGTCTGTTCTCCCAATTAATTATACATCCTTCCCCACCACCAAACCATAGGACCCATGTAACACATAAATATACATACAGTATATGCTCTCTGATCAGATGAAGGAAGCACATAGATTCAAAAGAAGAATTCGGGAGATTAAGTTTAAAAAGGAATGTGGTGGTGCCTTCTTACCACGCAGTTTACGTCCATGCCGGCCTCAAGCAGAGTCTGGATGGTGCTGTGGTGTCCGTTGCGGGCAGCCAGGTGAAGCGGAGTGTGTAGCCGAGTGTGACTGGTCATGAGATTGGGGTGGGCACTCACCAACATGCGCACCACCTGCCCACAAAAAACACAGCCACACGTTAATGACAAAAACAGCAAACATATAAAAACTAGGCCACTTGTCACCTTCTTACACCTGCTAAAAGCTAAATTGCACCAAACACGAATTTCAAAGCGAAGGTCAAAGGAAGGCCTTGCTTCATTTTGTAGCCATGTTAGCAGGATTAAAATCCAGAGCAGCCACCTTGGACCTTTTATTAATAAATAAAGCAATTATATTATTTGTCATCCAGAATTAGCGCACATCAGGCTTGTGTGGTTGGGTGTGGTCATTTAAAACAAGGCTTTGCATATCACAGCACATACAGGTCTTTTCTCTGTAAACCCTACAGATGATTGAGTGGGAAAATCGCAGTAGATCACTAGTTTGTGAAATATTAATAGACCCAGTCTGCAGAAACACTCATGCCCCATCCAATCATGCACCTTGGTTTCACATCATCCACTCGTCATTGGATCATCAACTGGAGAGGATGCTTGACGATGAGTTAGTGATGCTGTCCAGAACAAGCCTATGACTTAAAGTGTGATAATACTTTCCAAAAGGTTGATTCTGTTCATCTGGACGTAGCGTTTTGTGGGAGAAACGTTTTGTCACTCATCCAAGTGACTTCTTCAGTCTCAGCTGACTGCAGGTTTCCCCAACCTTATAAACAGTACATTTGCATAATGACTGAAACCAGCCCACTGAAGGAACAATGGGCTGGGAGGTCAGTTCCTTAATCTTAATTATGCAAATTCTCATGACCATTGATCAACAACCACTGACCAAAACCCACTGATCAAAGACCACTGATCAATGGTCATGAGTACCATTCACAGAGAGTTGGGGAATGGCTGCAATCACAGCATTGTAAGATGGTGAAAGATGTACCCTTAGGCCCCCTCCTCGATTCAGAGATGGTCTTTCCCTTTTCACGTAAATGGCCTCCTTGACTCTGCTCTCAAACCAGCGTTCCTCCCTGTCCAGGTTGTGTACATCCTCATGCTTGAAAGAGTGTCCACTGGCCTGTAGGTGTAAATAGACTGCAGAGTCCTGGCCTGACGAGGCTCTTCTGCGTTGTGCCATCCGCTTCGCCAGAGGTTGTTTGGTTTCCCCGATGTATACATCTTATCAATCCTCCTGGCACTTAACAGCGTACACCAGGGGTAGGCAACTCCAGGCCTCGAGTGCCGGTGTCCTGGAGGTTTTAGATGTGTCCATGATCCATCACAGCTGATTTAAAGGGCTAAATGACTCCTCAGCATTTCTTGAAGTTCTCCAGAGGCCTGGTAATGAACTAATCATTTGATTCAGGTGTGTTGACCTAGGCTGGGATCTAAAACCTGCAGGACACCGGCACTCGAGGCCTGGGAGTTGCCTACCCCTGGCGTACACTATGTTACTCTGTTTGTGTCGGGGGACCCGATCCTTGAGGTGGACCAGTTTTTGGCGCAGCGTGTTTTGGGGTTTAAAAGCCACAGAGACCCGGTGTTTAGAAAAAATGCGTCTCAACTGCTCCGATACTCCTGACACATATGGGATCACTACAGGTTTTCGCTTGGGCAGCGGTTGTCCTTCTCTCCTGGATCGGCTGGAGCTTTCTTTAGGTGTCTTTCCAGCTTTGACAAAAGTCCAGCTGGGATAACCACATTTACTCAGGGCCTTCTTGATGTGCTGTTCTTCTGCCTCCCTGGCCGCTGTGTCAGTGGGGATGGTGTTCGCTCTGTATTGTAGCGTCCTGATGACACCCAGTTTGTGCTCCAGTGGATGATGAGAGTCAAACCTTAAATACTGATCCATATGCGTAGGTTTACGGTACACGTCAGCTTTTAGTGGTTGTTGATCAATGGTCATGAGAATTTCCATAATTAAGATTAAGGAACGGACCTCCCAGCCCATTGTTCCTTCAGTGGGCTGGTTTCAGTCATTATGCAAATGTACTGTTTATAAGATTGGGGAAACCTGCAGTCAGCTGAGACAGAAGAAGTCACTTGGATGAGTGACGAAACGTTTCTCCCACAAAACGCTACGTCCAGATGAACAGAATCAACTTTTTGGAGATTTACTTTCGTGGATGATTGAGAATGCATCAAGATGTAATAATACTTGTACTTTGGATTGCTTTACAAGTTTCTTCCTTAAAACAAGGCACAAATTTAAAATGTCCTATTAGTTGTTTAAACCTGCTACCAGCAGCTGTCATTTTACAGGACAAAATCAACAGTCCAGAAATGAGAAGTCTGCTTTAGTATCACCAAACTTTCTGTAAAATTTCTTTGCAAAATTCAAAATCATAAATTCAAGCTTGCAGTTCCTGATCTGCTTGACTAAGTGGGACGCTAAGTAAACACTGAAGATGGATTATCAGCAGGTATTTTTACCTTTTTCAACCAATCGTGAAAGAAAATATCCTTTAAAACTCCTGTCAAAAACGCCAATATATCTGTGGTAAGAGGCTTCTGTGCTTTTAACTGATAGTGAATGACGTTTGTTTAATAACTCAGCTCGCCAACAGGCGGTTCTCTCGAAAGCTTCCTCCCTTTAATGTGCATCTTTGCGAGCGCGTGTGCGTGCACGTGTCGTAAACTTTTGCCCTGTGTTAGTTACATCTCCATGCAGCAGGAGCTTCCACCACAGGGATTTCCCTTCATTATTATGCAGAGAAAGGAGAGGAGAGAGAACTACCGTGTTGCCTTTATAAATTATTCATTCACTCAGACAAACCTGTATGGCTTGACTGCAATTACTCACCACCTTAGCAGAAAAAATTTGTGATTGCATTTGAACATCAGCAGGCACACGCCTCTGTGTGGGATTGCGCTCGCATGTGCACGCTTTTTGTCACGTTTTTGTTACACTTCTTTGTGTCTGCCTTTCTGTGGAGTAAAGGCAGTATTTGAGGGTTTTTTCCCCCAACACATATTTATCAGTTAAATTGAATTAGCAGTAGAGGTATGGAAGGTCTGATTCCTTTGCCCTGTTAATTCTTCACCTGCTGCTTCACTTTACCGGCCAGTGAGGAGCTTGGACAGGATACACAGTGCACGAACAGGTTAAAATACGGTAAATCATCCACATACCAGCCTCCTAACCAGTAATCAACAAAAACATGACCTAGACTGAGAAACCAGTGTGTATCTTTGGGGGAGAGGATGCTCTTCAAAAATCTTTACAAGAACAAATACCTGCATTTAACCGCGCTTTCTTTTAATTACGATCTCTGCTGCCTTTTGAGCAAAGTACTCTGTAAATAAAACGCAGCTAATTTATTCTTCACCCCAAATTGCAGAGGATTTGTGCCTCCTGTCAGCTACATTAAAAGCTCAGCTAATTATATTTTTTTACCCATTTTGTCACTTTGAATTTTTTTTATTTTATTAATGTCGTTGGAGTTTCAATTCAATTTTAATTGCAAATTAAACTGATTAGGGAGCAGATGTTTGTATCACATTCTTATGCATGGAGTGCCACCTATGTCCTCTATATCGAGCGGCTTTTATGGAAATTAAAGCTTCTCCAATGTAGAAAAGGTCAAAACCTAAACAGGTTGAGGTATGTTTTTATATCTGTTTTGACTTCAAGGCGTTGCATGCTCATTATTCAGGAGAAGATGCATCCGTTAAGTAAATATTAAAGTGCTGGGAAATCAAGGTGATGACGTTTTAACCATTTATGTCTATATTTTATAGACGCACCTATACACACACATATATGTGTATACACACACATATATGTGTATACACACACACACACACACACACACACACATATACATATATACAATTATTGCCTTCAGAACTGCAGTAACTCTTCAACGTAGAGATTCAACACGGTGAAGGAAACATTCCTTACCTCTGACATCAACAAGACATTTTAACCCAGAACTGCTGTTCACTAGATATTTTCTCCTTTCCTACTCTGGAGGGGGGTTGTGTTGGAAAATCCCAGCCGATCAGCAGTTTCTGAAATACTCAGGCCAGCCCATCAGGCACCAACAACCATGTCACATTCAAAGACTTTAAAATCATTTCTGATGTTCAGTTTGAACTTCAGCAGGTCGTCTTGCTACGTGGCTAAATGCACTGAGTTGACTTATTGGCTCAAACTAAAACTAAAAGATTCAAAGCAGTGCTTCCCTTCTCGTTTTTCTTAGCGTCAAGTAATGATGTTTTCATTGATCAGATATTCTCACAGACCTGCAGTCGGCCGTACAGTGCTGCCAAGTCTAGAGGACTCTCCTGTCGGCTGTTTCTCATGGTGGGGTCAGTCAGCTCCTGCAGCAGTACTGAAACCACCTCAGAGTGTCCATACTGGGCTGCACAGTGGAGTGCAGTTTCCTTCTCGTGGTTCTGTGGAAGAACACGAAAAAAATGGATATTGAAAAGAGTGAAGTTGAGGGAAGGTGGGGGGTAGTGAACTTAGGAATTATTGGAATAATAAAGTGTCAGAGACACAAAGTGAAGTGAGCCACAGAAACATGGCGAGATCCAGGGAAGTGATGAGAAAGGTGATGAAATTTTGAGAGAGATAAGGTTAGGAAAATGGAATGTAAGTTTGATTGCAATATAAGATATAAGAAGGTGGTGATTTATAAGTAGGGCACATGTGGGTGAAATGATTGAGATATAAGGGAAGAGAGGAAGGAGGAGCAGTTAGCTTTATTTATTGCCCCAGTGATATGGGGCATACATACAGTGATATGGGGAAGCTACATTTCACTGCAGAGATTTCTGCTACACATATGAAACACATATCTCAAGTACTATATC